>NC_090725.1:245732223-245849723 GCF_036898095.1 Palaemon carinicauda | reverse complement strand
TTTGTTGAAGTGTTAGCGTTCCCACGCTGTCCAGTATCAAAGGTATTTCATGCCCTTTGTTGTAAAACTCCGGTAGTTTACCATGCAATGCAAGTCACCCTTGTTTTGATCACTCACTTAATTATCACTTACCTGTGCATCTTACTTATTCTTTCCCTATTTCCCTGCTATTTCATTCAACTTATATTTTCCTCTTATGGGTGGAAACTTAGAAGGGCATTATTTGTGACTTGTTCTATGAATGTGAAGAATTTATAAGGAATATCAATAATAGCAAATATATAGTATGCTTATTCTGAGGAGACTAGAGTGAAAGATTGATGAAAAGCTAAGAGATGAACAAGCAGGATTTCGAGAAGGTAGAAGTTGTACAGACCAAATTTTCATTTTGAGACATGTGCAGCAATGCGTAGATTATAGAAATTCACTTTTGAAGACATTTGTGTACTATAAAAAAAAGTCTTTGATAGTGTACTCCGGCAAATTTTATGGAGAATCCTGCGATATTATGGAATTCCTCTTAAATATGTAAATTTGATTGTGTTCATAAACTTAGCAAGTGCAAAATTAATGTCAGTGAAGTCCTATCAAATGAATTTCCAGTGAACAGCGTAGTACTCCAAGGAAATTGTGCGGTTAGTTATCTATGCTGCTTATCCTCCTCACGGATTTTGTAATGTGTAGAACAGTTGGAGATGGTGGAGAAGGATTGGACTGGATTGGTAATAGGAAATCAGCATATCTAGAGTATGCTTATGATGTTATTATTAGCAAAATAGGCCTACCACAAGATTTTCAATGGATGTTCACCAGAATGCATGAAATATCACAGGAAGTTGGGTTTCAGGATAAATAAAAACAAGACTGAGATGATGAGGGTGAAATAAGCAATGGAAGATGAAATATCATTGGAAAGAGAAAGGATTAATGAGGTGGAATCATTTAAATATTTAGGAATTATGATCTCTAATACAGGATCATTAAAATTCGAGTTTATTGAAAGATTGAAAAAAAGTAAATCATGCAATGGCTAGGTTAAGTAAAATTTGGAAATCAAATCGCCTGAAATTACGTATAAAAATCAGGCTGTTTCAGTTTAATGAGATCGGTGTTACCGTATGGACATGAGTCGTGGTATGACAATGAAACAATATCCAACAGTTTTTTGTATATTTAAGAACAAAGCCCTCATAAGAATATTGGGAGTTAAAAGGCAGGGCAAGATTAGAAAGGAAAATTTAAGAGAGATTACTCGATTGCCATATGTAGATGAGATCATGTTGAGTGGTAGATGGAGATGGTTTGGGCATACTCTTCACACTCGCCAAGAAAGATTAGTTCACCAAACTTTCAACTGGGCTTCACAAGGCACTAGAAGAGTTAGAAGACCCAGGCCTACATGGCTGAGAACTATGAAACGTGAATGGATTTAAAAGTTCAAGATAGAGATGACTGACAAAATCTAAGTGAGGTCCTTTGTGTCAATAGGCGTAGGAGGAGATGATGATGAATTGTTCATTAGTTCTGTTGTAGTTTATTTATTTCCTCATTTCCTTTCTTCACTAGCCTATTTTTCCCTGTTGGAGCCCTTGGACTTAAAGAATTCTACTTTTCCAACTAGCGTTGTAGCTTAGCTAATAATAATAATAATAATAATAATAATAATAATAATAATAATAATAATAATAATAATAATAATAATAATAATAATAATAATAATAATAATAATCATTAGCAATCTCTAGTGGTTTATCCATAACCCTTTTTGTTGTCTCTGCATTTTCATAGAACATAATCTTAGTTTTACTCATATTCGTTTTCAGTTTTACATTTCTGCTTTCTCTATACAAATCTTTTATCATCTTTTGCAATTCCTTCCGTGATTCACTAAGTAGAACTATGTCATATGCCGATATTAAATTGTTAAGGTATTCCCTATTAATATTAATTCTTACATTTTCTCAATCTAAATTCTCATGTGATATTCATGCATTTAGGTTGCTTCCATATCCATGTTGCTCTTTTTCTTTCTTTTAGTACTATTCCCATGATTATTCTTTCTATAGCTCTTTGAGTTGTAACTAGCTTATGTTTTAAGGCTTTCGTGAGGCTACATGCATAAGTTAATGCTGGTAGGACCATCTGATTAAGTACTTTTTGTAATGAAAGAAGCATTTTAATTTTCATAATCTCATTTTGTTTATCAGAAGCTCTCCATCCCATGCACCTCCTTTCAATTTCGCTTTCTTGGCCTGAAATATATATATACATATATATATACATATATATATATATATATATATATATATATATATATATATATATATATATATATATATATATATATATATATATATATATATATATATATATATATATATATATATATATATATAAAATACAAAAATTAAATATTTTTCTATCTCCTCTTACAAGGGAGGTTCCGAAGAAAAACAACAAAAGTCGCTGCCACACTCATCCTTAAACTGCCACTCGTCAATCATCACCATGTGTAGTCAAACTTCCGCAACATGAGTTGCTTCACATGTCTATACAGAGGGCTGATAAGCGTGGCATCAAACTACTTACATGCTATGCACAATACATTTGTACACCAGTATAAATTTACATGTAGCCTATGTATTTTTACATACATATATATTTGTATCTTTATATATATATATATATATATATATATATATATATATATATATATATATATATATATATATATATATATGAGGGGTCAAGGAAAAGACAGTTTGTATAGTTGCAAAGTTGAGGGATAAGAAAATGTGTCGTAAATAGAGTAAGGAATGGTTGATGTTAGAAGATGGGAATGTGACTTTCAAGGATAGAAAAGAGTTAACAGCAACTGTTAAAATGTGTGACGGCCGAGAGCAAGGTTATGACTCAAAGGCAGGATGCAATCAACTGAGTAACTTTATTAAAGAACACTCTCCTTTATATACAAAACCTCAAGGCAACAGGAAATTACATGTTCGAGAGACAGACAATGTTAGAGAGGAAACACGCAGACATGTTTATTCTGGGTCTTTTTAGTGCGAGGGAAGAGTGCAGATACAAGCATAATATATACAAAATAATTTATGTACGATCGTGTGACACACGGTTGGTACATGGCTCCCCCCCCTAAAAATGACATACTGTACATGTTAAATAGGGCACCCTGATCTAGAGAGGCGAACTGTAGGCGGGTCATCTGGCAGGAGATAAGCAGGTTTTAGACGATCAATGGAGACCCAGTCTTCTTTGCCACGAATGTTTAGTAGGAATGCTTTCGGACTGCGTCGGATCACAAGGAAAGGGCCCGTGTAAGGGGGTGTTAGCGGTGGCTTGGTAGTGTCGTTGCGCAGGAAGACGTGCGTTGCAGAGTGCAAGTCTGTTGGTATGTGATGCTTCGCTGGGGGCTTGTAAGTCTGGCGGCATGGAGTAAATTTTCCCACGATGTGACGTATGCGCTGGAGATCATCGGAGGAGGTTGTAGAAGGAAAAATTTCGGCAGGGACGACCAAAGGGTCCCCATACACCATTTCAGCTGCCGAGACGTCGAGGGCGTCTTTAGGAGTGGTCCTTAGTCCCAGGAGGACCCAGGGAAGCTGAGTAAACCAGTTTGAATCCTTGCAGCGGGACATCAAAGCTGCTTTGAGGGTGCGATGAAAACGTTCAACCATTCCATTGGCAGCGGGGTTGTAGGCTGTTGTCTGATGTAGGGTGATGCCCAGGAGATTCGCTAATCATGTCCATAATTGAGAGGTGAAAGTGGTTCCCCTGTCAGAAGTAATATGCTCAGGGATACCAAATCTTGCAATCCATCCAGAGAGTAAGGCAGATGTACATGAGGCAGACGTTGCAGTTTCCATGGGAATGGCTTCAGGCCAACGGGTGGAGCGGTCGATGACGGTAAACAGGTAACGATGTCCTTGTGATGTGGGTAGGGGGCCTACAACGTCGACGTGAATGTGTGCGAAACGACGCTGAGGTTGAGGAAAGGTGCCCACTCCTGAATCCGTGTGTCGATGTACTTTGGAAGTTTGGCAAGAAGTACAGGCGCGGACCCAATCCTTAGCATCCTTAGAAATGCCATGCCAAATGAACTTTGCCTTCAGCAGCTTTGCAGTAGAACGGCACGAGGTATGTGAAAGGCCGTGAATAAAATCAAACACCTGTCAGTGCATAGGAGCAGGAATCCAAGGTCGTGGTCTGCCAGTACTGACGTCACAGAGGAGGGTGGTGTTGGAGTCGTCGAGGGGGAAGTCTTCCCAACGGAGGGACGTTCAGGATGGCCTACATGCTTGATATTCTGGATCCTGCCATTGGGCTTCAGCAAGGGCGTTGTAATCCAATCCCAGTTGAACGGCAGCCAACGTGTTTCTTGACAGGGCATCGGCAATGGGATTCATTTTCCCAGGGACGTATTAAAGGGTGCAATTGTATTCAGCCACTGCGGAGAGATGTCGGCGTTGCCGGGCGGACCAGGCATCAGACTGTCGAGTAAAGGCGTGCACCAGAGGTATGTGGTCTGTGCGAATGACGAAGGGTGTACCTTCTAAGAAATGACGAAAGTAACGGACAGCCAAATGCACTGCCAGCAATTCTCGATCGAAGGTAGAATAGCCCGATTCTGCCTTGGACAGTTTTCTGCTGAAGAAGGCCAATGGGCGGGGCAAGCCATTGACCACCTGCTCGAGTACTGCACCAATCCTTAGCATCCTTAGAAATGCCATGCCAAATGAACTTTGCCTTCAGCAGCTTTGCAGTAGAACGGCACGAGGTATGTGAAAGGCCGTGAATAAAATCAAACACCTGTCAGTGCATAGGAGTAGGAATCCAAGGTCGTGGTCTGCCAGTACTGACGTCACAGAGGAGGGTGGTGTTGGAGTCGTCGAGGAGGAAGTCTTCCCAACGGAGGGACGTGCAGGATGGCCTACATGCTTGATATTCTGGATCCTGCCGTTGGGCTTCAGCAAGGGCGTTGTAATCCAATCCCAGTTGAACGGCAGCCAACGTGTTTCTTGACAGGGCATCGGCAATGGGATTCATTTTCCCAGGGACGTATTGAAGGGTGCAATTGTATTCAGCCACTGCGGAGAGATGTCGGCGTTGCCGGGCGGACCAGGCGTCAGACTGTCGAGTAAAGGCGTGCACCAGAGGCATGTGGTCTGTGCGAATGACGAAGGGTGTACCTTCTAAGAAATGACGAAAGTGATGGACAGCCAAATGCACTGCCAGTAATTCTCGATCGAAGGTAGAATAGCCCGATTCTGCCTTGGACAGTTTTCTGCTGAGGAAGGCCAATGGGCGGGGCAAGCCATTGACCACCTGCTCGAGTACTGCACCAATAGCGACGTCGCTGGCATCGGTGGAGAGAAGGAGAGGGGCATGTGGGATAGGAAAAGTGAGAGCCGCAGCAGTTGATAGGGCCTTCTTTGCATTGCAGAAGGCTGCTTCTTGAAGGGGACCCCACTTCAGGTCCTTTGGCTTGCCCTTGAGGGAGGCGTAGAGGGGAGGAAGAGTGGCGGCAATGGCTGGCAGAAAACGGTGATAATAGTTGATCATGCCAAGAACTCCTGCAGAGCTTTGACGGTCGAGGGCGCGGGGAAGCTCTGAACGGCTGCTACCTTCTCAGGGAGGGGATGGACTCCTTCAGGAGTGATGCGGTGCCCTAAGAACGACACTTCGTTGGCACCAAAGGTACACTTGTCGTACCGGACTACAAGGCTGTTTTGTTGCAGGCAGTCGAGCACGATGCGCAGGTAACGGAGGTGTTCCTCTTTTGAGGAGGAGAACACAAGTATGTCGTCCACATAACATACACAGAAAGGGAAGTCCCCTAAGATGCCATCCATGAGATGTTGAAACGTGGCCCCAGCATTACAAAGGCCAAAACAGGAGTAATTGAAGGTGTATGTACCAAATGGAGTGGTGATGGCAGTCTTGGGGATGTCTTCTGGGTTCATAGGCACCTGATAATACCCCTTCAGGAGATCGAGCGTAGAGAAAACCTTTGCTTTGCGCAGGTAGGAGGTCACGTCGGCAATGTTTGGAAGGGGTAGTGATCCGGTTCTCTTTGCATGTTCAGGCGCCTGTAATCCCCGCACAGACGGAGGGAGCCGTCTTTCTTCAGAACGATGTGTAAGGGTGACGACCATGGGCTGGAGGCCTTTTGGCAAAGGCCCATTTCCTCCATTTCGGCGAACGTCTGTTTGGCGGCTGCCAATAGATCCGGTGCCAGACGTCTGAATTTTGCGAAGACTGGGGGTCCTGTCATCTTGATATGGTGATAAATAATGTGCTTGGCAGGAACCGTGGGCGTTTGGCGAAGTTCTGGACGGAAAACTTCCGGGTGCGACGTGAGGAGGTGTGCGTAGTCATCCGTGGGTGCGCTGATGTGGAGAGCGAGGTTAAAGGGGGCGGGTTGAAGAGGTGTTGACAAGTACAAGTCTGCGTTGACCAATCGTCGGTGGGCGACATCGACCAGAAAGTGGAAATGAGAGAGGAAATCCGCACCGAGGATTGGCATCGTGACGTCAGCAACGAGAAACTTCCATTTGAATTTACCGTTTCCGATCGATAATGTGAGGTTCTCGTAACCGTAGGTGGGTATCGCAGATCCGTTGGCAGCTACCAAGTGGACGTCGGCAGATGTAGACAGACTACGTCGTGTCTTGAAGAGTTCCCTTGGCAAAAGAGAACGACAAGCACCCGTGTCTACCAAAAATCGCACGCCCGTTCCTGCATCATGTAAAAAGAAAAAATTAGAAACACGGGAGGCCACCGCCACGAGCGATGGCCTACTTACACGTTTTTTGGCCACTGACAATCCTCGGCACATTTCTTCGCGGTTGCCTCGAATCTGAAGTGGTAGTAGCAAAACTGCGGCGGATGGGAGGTAGTAAGTGGCCGTAGAAGTCGTTTGTTGGGGCGCGAGCGATTGGTTGGTGGTGGGTGGCTTTGTCGCCGCTTCGGCACGTCACGGGGTAGGCGTGTATGTCCTACGGCATTCATGTCAGCTTCGGTTGACGTTGAATAGGCATCCTCTTCGTCAGGGGTAGAGGCATTAATGGAGGTCTTGAAGTGGCTGTCCATAAGGGCGTCGGCTTTGGTCATCAAGTCCTTTATGGGTAAACTATCGACATCGGGTATGGCAGCGCGTATACTGTAGGTCCGGGTAAATGGCGTATCGAAAGGGCACGAAGTAGGTTCACCTCACGAGGAGAGCCGTCTGCGGCAGGTTGAAGGCGAGCAATACTGGTCATTTCCCTGAGGGCAAGCGAAGCCCTTTGGTCCCCCAACGGTTGTTGAGAGAGCCGAAAAAGCTTTGCTATACGGGCGACTGGCGACGGCGAGTACTGCTGCAGAAGGTATGTTTTGAGGGCGTCATACGCTATTGAGGTGTCTCCTTGTTCACAAAGCCAGTCGGATATTTCTGGAAGGTGTCCTCGGGTATCGCCGCGAGAACATAATCTGCTTTGGTGGTTGAGCGAGTCACGCCGTTGATGCGAAACTGGGCTTCTGCGCGCTGAAACCAAGCAAACGCCTCTCCGCTGGCGAACGGTGAAAGTTTCAATGCGGCAGCCGCAGCTCCAACTTCTGTAGAGTCCGTCATAATACCAACGATGGAGGGGTGAGGGAGGTGGGGGTGGAAGGCGGTGGGAGCGAGTCGACTTCCGGGGTCACCAATGTGACGGCCGAGAGCAAGGTTATGACTCAAAGGCAGGATGCAATCAACTGAGTAACTTTATTAAAGAACACTCTCCTTTATATAAAAAACCTCAAGGCAACAGGAAATTACATGTTCGAGAGACAGACAATGTTAGAGAAGAAACACGCAGACATGTTTATTCTGGTTCTTTTTAGTGCGAGGGAAGAGCGCAGATACAAGAATAATATATACAAAATAATTTATGTACGATCGTGTGACACACGGTTGGTACAAATGACTTGCAAGTATTAGCAAGAGGAGACAGATTTAAATAAATGTTAGCGTAAGTAAATTCCTGAAGGTAACAGGAAACTATGAAGATGGAGAAATAATAGTTAATATGGATGATGGAAGAATATAAGTGCATGATATGAAAGAAGAGTTGAATCACAGCACAGCTTGGGAAAACAAGAAAGGCACCAGAACGCGTGTAGAAGATTGAGAAGAGACTCAATTGATTTTTGGAAGGCATGATGTTATTGTATGGAAGTAAAGTGTGGGTATCGAATGTGAAAAAAAAATAAGCTGATAAAATATTTTAATAGTGAATGTAGTGTGTTAAGAACTAGAAGGGCTACAAATGCACTTACACAGAAGTTGTAGTGGTACAAATATTAGTACAGCTGAAAGGATGGATCATATATTTCAAATTAGTTTCATCATGTGGAAAGTATTAGCAACAACTTAGATAGAGTAAAATTCTGAGTTGCTATACTAGTCCATGGGAAATAGGCCAAAAAAGGTTATTTAGTCAAACAAATTGCAATATTTTGTTTTATTGCATGAATATGTTATATGGACTCTTAGGAACACCATATCCAAAATGGGACAAATTCGGCCATTTTGAAGTTGTGAAAATCACACCGGAGGAGAGGAATACCTAGATATGGTTGGATAGATGGTTACAAAACATAATGAAAAAGGACATTAATATCTACAGGAGAAAGACATATTGGAAAAGGAAGACCTAATTGTCTACGGGTACACTACGAATTGGGAAGGGATAACCATTATGTCTATGGGTGAAAGACACAGTGGGAAAGAAAAGCCCTAACACTCAATTATACAAAAGATCACTTAAGGTAGGGATGAATGGCGCAAAGTATGAAATGGGGCAATCAAGTTGTTGGTGAACATTCTGTAAAACTGTACAAAGCAAATAAGATAAGGTAGTGGAAGTGCTCCTACACAGAGGATCTTTCTATCATTCACAAGTACAAGGATGAATGTGACAACTGACTGTTGTATCGGTTTTATTTGGAGTCTCTCCATATTTTTGCAGATTTATATGAAACTATATATGTTTTTTTTCTTGAACGAGATTTTAATGTACAGATTTCCCCCACCCCAATACGAAGTCTGTCATTTTAGAGAGCTTTTCAGAATCATGGTTTGGATCTTATTTACTGCTTTGTCTCTAATCCTTTCATCAGCGAAATTTCCCTTCTAAGTAAATATCGTATTAATAATTTGGCATATCTGTTTTTTCAAGCTCAATTTCCTTGTCGGCGATTTTTGTTGATACTTGTGCTGATTTGATTACTTATAAATTATGTTTCTTAACTTTTTTTCTGCATGTCATTTTCTGAAGTGTTTTAATTGATTGAATAATCTTCGGTAGATTATCAACTTTCTCGGTAAGATTATCGGCTTTAGGGTCAGGACTGTAGCAATCTACAGTAGGTAGAATTCGAGTTAACGGTGACACCGTGACACTCCCAGTGTTGGTCTCCAAATCAGCAATTCTTGCTACTTGTTCTCCTATTGTATTGCTTCTCTTCTGTAGCTCTTCCTCCATTTTTGAGATTTTCGTATTCATATCTTCCTTTTTATTTCAATTTGAACTTCATTTGCACACTCAGGACAAATCCATAGCATTTTTTTCATAATGTGCATCACTGATGTTAGCGTCTATAGGTCTATAGACACACTTCTTGTGACAATAAATAGTACAAAAATCGCATCCTACTAATCTTTGCCCTTTCCATTTGCAGATCCCCTTAGAAGAAAATTTTTCATCATAATGTCATTTCATTTTCACTCGTGTTCCTCATCAATAATACTAATATTTCAAGGTTTTTATTTCTCAGAGAGAGAGAGAGAGAGAGAGAGAGAGAGAGAGAGAGAGAGAGAGAGAGAGAGAGAGAGAGAGAGAGAGAGAGAGAGAGATTTACACTAGCACGTTTCGTCACTCCTGAATCCTACACTCTTATCACTAATCGACTATCGTCCATTCTTTCCACATGACCGAACCGCCGAAAAATATACTAATCCATCCTTTTACCTACTCAATCCCTTTTACCATTTCTAGACACCTCCAAGTTTCTTCTCATACCACAAATACTGTACAAACAGATCACCTGAACAGTATCCACACTTATCAATACCATCATAAAATCCAACCTGGACTTTTATCAGTAATGTAAACCTATTTCAAATTCTTTCCAAACATACGCTACGTTTCTTGCCTTGCATATAATGCGATGGAAGTAATTGGGTGCAGCCCATGATCTTTGTTTTTCTGTCCGCAACCATCATGATTGACCGCCACCTTCTCACAGTTAATTTATGTAATAATAATGATAATAATAATAATAATAATAATAATAATAATAATAATAATAATAATAATAATAAAACAGATTATAGGTCTATTCGAGCATTTCACGATGGTTGTGGGCAGAGCATGATATAGATTATGAATGATATATAACTAGCCCCCTAGCTCGTACAGTGGTAACGTTTTCGCCCAGCATTCACATAGCAGTAGATCGATCCCAGCCTGGAACCGTGAGGCCACAGCCGTGGTTGAGCACCACAGTGGGGGGTTCTGCTTGCCCAGCTGACGTTCTATAGTCAATACTTTTAGTGAGGCAGTTTTGCACCGACTCACAGCGGTGCCCTTTTAGCTCGGAAAAAGTTTCCTGCTATCTGATTAGTTAGAATTATCTTATCCAACTAATCAGCGATCAGGATACTTTTCCGAGCTAAAAGGCACCCCTGCGAGTCGGTGTAAATCTGCCTCACTAGAAAGAATTGACTATAGTAAACATCTTTTCTGATGAAACGAACTGAGACCAAACACCTTTACCTTTTACCTTTATATGGAATTCTGGTGATAAATGAGAGAAATAAATGATCTAGGTATAGATAGAATATTTTATCTGAAATAAGTCATATTTCAAGATCCATGTTCATAAAAGAATGATGATGTAAGCGATAAATATAAATAGAGATAAATACTATGATACTATAGGTAGTAGGTTGGTCAGGGCACCAGCCACGCGTTGAGATACTACCACTAGAGAGGTATGGGGTCCTTTGACAGGATAAGCAGTGCTACATTGGATCCTTCTTTCTGGTTATGGTTCATTTTCCCTTTGCCTACTCATACACCGAATAGTCTGGCCTATTCTTTACGTATTCTCCTCTGTCCTCATACATCTGCCAACACTGAGATGACCAAACAATTTTTCTTCACCCAAGCGGTTAACCACTTCACTGTAATCGTTCAGTGGCCACTTTCCTCTTGGTAACGGTAGAAGAGACTATAGCTATGGCAAGCAGCTCTTCTAGGAGAAGGACACTCCAAAATCAGGCCATTTTTCTCTAGTCGTGGTTGTGCCATAGCCTCTGTACCATGGTTTTCCACTGTCTTGGGTTAGATTTCTCTTGCTTGAGGGTACACTCAGGCACACTATTCTATCTTATTTCTCTTCCTCTTGTTTTGTTTAAATTTTTATAGTTTACATAAGAAATTTTCATTTTAATGTCACCTTTAAAATATTTCATTTTTCCTTGTTTCCTTTCCTCACTGGGTTATTTTCCCTGCTGGAGCCCCTGGGTTTATAGCATTCTGTTTTTCTTACTAGCAAGTAATAATGATAATATAGCATTCGCTTTTTAGAGTACTTTTCTCTCACCATGTATCCATGTGCCAATTTAAGGCTAGCTTACAGGGCACACCATATTCCTATGGCATATGCCAGTTTTTATCTTGTTTCTCAACATCTAGCTTTCTTCCAGAATTAAGTAGTTATAATCCTTAAAGCCGAGTTCGAATAATTCAAAATGTATATCACAATTCACATTTGATTCCTCATATTTATGTTGATTGAACCCTATAAATGCTTGTAAAACACCTACAAGCATTTCACTTTGCCTACACATACAACGAATAGTCTGGAATATTCGTTACAGATTCTCCTCTGTCTTCATACACCTGACAACACCGAGATTACCGTACAATTCTTCACCCAAGGGGTTAAGTACTGCACTGTAATTGTTCAGTGGTTACTTTCCTTTTGGTAAAGGTAAAAGAGACTTTATCTTTGGAGCAGCTCTTTTCGGAGGACACTCCAAAATCAAACCATTGTTCTTTAGTCTTGGGTAGTGCCATAGCCTCTGCACCATGGTCTTCCACTGTCTTGGGTTAGAGTTCTCTTGGTTGAGGGTACACTCGGGCACACTATTCTATCTTATTTCTCTTCCTCTTATTTTGTTAAAGTATTTATAGTTTCTATAGGAACTATTTATTTTAATTTTGTTACTGTCCTCACAATATTTCATTATTTCTGTTCCTATCCTCACTGGGCTATTTTCCCTGTTGGGGCCCCTGGGCTTATAGCATCCTGCTTTTCCAACTAAGGTTGTAGCTTAGCAATGAATAATAATAATAATAATAATAATAATAATAATAATAATAATAATAATAATAAAACTGAATGGAGAAAAGAAAACACGCCCATTGTAGGAGTGGAGTTCGGTAAAAAGCGTTTGGTTAAACACAACCACCAATGGAAGACGCCCATCTGATTTCAACAGCTGAGATTGAACGAGACAGTTGTTTTGTTTCAAGAATAGGACGCCCATGCACGATGGCGCTTTCCACCAATGAATTGTCTAATTTATTAGGGTAAATATGACCTTAGTGAAATTATTTATAAGGGTTAATTCACATTAGGCATCGTTTTGATCCTAAGAGTTACTTTTGAAGTTTAAGGTTTAGAGCTTGATGGCCTAGTAAGACCTATTTCAAGGGAGCCAATCTTTTCCAGTAGTAGCTGCTCTGCTCTTCGTATTTATTAAATTGAACTGTATTTTCTTATACATTTCTATAACCATATCGTGTATATGTCCTGGCTTTTACTATATTTAACAATAAAGCTTCCACTTAAACACCAGGGCTAGTATATAAAACAGTACTCGGTAACACAGGATCTTACCGTAGAATGTAGTGAATCTAAAGCTAACCCACCAAGCTTAGCACCTAACTATATCTCACAAATTAATTGGTGAACAATAAGAATACTTTAGGTTATTGATTTTTGGGAGCCATTGGCCGAAAATAAACCAATAAGCACATAATCAAGTTTACAAAATGCATGTAATAGGGATGTTATTACACAAAGTTTACCAAGACAGTCATAGGTGGGGAAAGGGTTGGGGGTAAATTTAATTTGTTCAGACACATACAAACCAACGGTATTTATGGAGGATTTTACATTCGGCGAAGCTGGAAGACGAGCCTAAAGACTTAGCGAGGTTTTACTACCTGCTAGTTAGCGGGAGTTAGTCTGCTACCCTGCTCACTCAGAGACCTAGGCTGAGTAATCAATTTTGATTTGGACCTAAACAATGAAAAGGTGTTCACATTTTAATCAAGTAATGCATAACTTTTGCCCTAGCCCCCTTTAGTCACAGAATACCTAAATAGCCAATACTCGTCCTTTTGTTATACTGTACTGCAGTGAAATCTAGTTTTGCTAGAAATTAAAGTATCATATATTAGCCAAGATTAGACCAGGCCTGGATCTATACCTTGAAAATTACATTTATCTACTATATAGTATGTTTTGAATAAGTCTGACCATCATTTCTATCATAGGCCCGCTTCACATGCGATTTTAAACAGTGCGGCAGATTTCTGCATGTCAAAGACCATGTTTTCACTTGAGCGCTTATTATCCGTGTGGTTCGTGTGCAACAGGCAACAGATTACTAGCCTGTCGGTGTGTGTTAGAGAGGAAGGAAGTGAAGAAGAAAGTGGTCTTTGTGTATATAATAAACAGGACGCTAAAAAGAATTAACTCCGTAAATGGTGGGCCCACCTAATAAACAATAATATATTTTAGCAACAATCATCTTAATTTCTTTTAACATGACGTGATTATCGGAAAACACCGATCTCTCTCTCTCTCTCTCTCTCTCTCTCTCTCTCTCTCTCTCTCTCTCTCTCTCTCTCTCTCTCTCTCTCTCTCTCTATCAAAAGATTGAATAGAATTTATCATATGTAACATATAAGAAAAAGAAAACAATTACTTATATAATCATGATCTTATTTCGTTTTATTATTATTATTACTTGCTAAGCTACAACCCTAGTTAGAAAAGCAGGATGCTATAAGCCAGGGGCCTCAACAGTGAAACTAGCCCAGTGAGGAATGGAAATAAGGAAAATTAAATATTTTAAGAACAGTAACATTAAAATAAATATTTAGTGTACTTCTGCTATTACACTGTATAATAATAATAAGACACTTCATATTAATCACTGAAATATGGCAGCATAAGAGGAATGCCGACCCTCTGCAACCGCTGAACAACTGCTACCGCATGGGTTGAAAACTTCTCGTCTGAAGGGCGCCATAAACTTCCTTATTCTAAACCTTCCGGAACGTGTGAAGGGCCTCATTGATCTACATTGATTTCCAAACCGTACGGTGGTCGTAATCGCACAATTTCAAACTGCTCATGTAAAGCAGGTCTTAGATTAGTAGTTTTAAATACGTTTCCCCAAGAAGAAGAAGGGGGACCACAGAGGGTAAACTGCTGTTATTTGGTGGGAGAAAATATAAAAGATGAAATACAAAAATGTATTTTAAGCATCTACGAGGCCACACCATTTATTAAATAACAAGGGAAATAACAGTGCTGAATTGTAACCTGACCTTGTCCTCCTAACCTAACTTTGGATGCTACATCCTTATTAACCCTCTGCTCCGTAACATGACTTACAACACATAGCCCTAATACAGTACTCCAGGCCTATTACCCTTGACTAACACAAAATTAGAAGTTGAAGTTGTAGTATTTTTTTTTTGTGGTAACATAACTTGGACTAAAAAAATCACATGAAAAGCATAAATATAAAATAATGAAATGGAATGGTGATAAAAACAGAATAAACTAAATTTTTATGAATAGAACTTACCTGGCAGTTACATATATATAGCTATAGTCTCTGACGTCTGGCAGAATTTTTCAAAACTCGCGGCAACCGCTGTGGTGGTTGTGCGGGTAGGTGGTTAACAAGCCTTACAGGGTGGTACTTGGAATCATTTCCGTTTTCTGTTTCTCAGATCATCTCTGCCGGTTGGGCTGACAACATCATTGGTCGGCCATTGGAGTTTTTGTTTGCTTTCCGTGTCGCTGTACCGGACTTATTATTTGGTGAAGTACATTGACTTGGGGGTTTGGCAATCGCTTATGTATTTATTCTGTTACTACTTGTTTGTTTAATATGACTGATAAACTTCATTTGTTTTGTAACCGAAATACAAACCACGCTATTTACATGGGGTATTACTTTTGGCGTAGCTGAAATGACGAGCCATTAGATTTTTAACGAGGGTTAACTACCCTCTCGCTAGTTAGCGAGGGGGTAGGGGAGGGGTAGCTATCTACCCCTCCCCCCTCACACACCGGTGAACTGATTCACTTCACTTTTGGCTCGGGTGATGATCCAGACCTGTCTGTCTCACCCTCGCATTTTTAACAGCCTTAATTTTTTTGCTTTTTCTTACAGCACGTGTGTTTGGAAGTTGGCCTGCCTCTATCATGCGGAAGTGCCCTGGACTACCCGACCGCCCTTGTCGGCGGTCGAGATGGACCCTCACACCTTGTGTCCGTACTGCAGAGGTCAACGGTGTGATACGGATAAAACTTGTAGTGAGTGCAGGGAGTGGTCTACCTCCCAGTGGGAGAGGTTTTCCCGGCGACGTAAGAAGAAGTCTAAGCGTGACCTTTCTCTTTCAAGGGCTGCCTTGAAGAAGGAAGGTTCCAAAGACTCTTCTTCCGTTGCCGGAACCTCCTCCGAAGCTCCCACTTGATCGGTCTCTCGCGAGGGGCCGTCTAGTGGTAGCGTAGGCCAGTGTTTCTCAACGTGGGCCATATGGCCCCCTTGGGGGCCATGAGATTTTTTCAGGGGCCACAAGGCAAAATTTGAAAAATGGGGGGCCATGGGGGGCCACAGAAAATTTAGGACCCAAAAAATATATAAATGTGTAATATTTTGAAATAAATCATTAATATGCTTGAGTTTAGTTTGAACATCATTCAATTCAATATACCAGGTAATTTTTGCAGACAGTGAAATATTCAATAATCTCTTCACTCTCTCTCTCTCTCTCTAGCTGGCAGAGTGGTAAAAGGCTGAACTATGACCCTTGACAAAAACCATTAACTCTCTCTCTCTTTCTCTCTCTCTCTCTCTCTCTCTCTCTCTCTCTCTCTCTCTCTCTCTCTCTCTCTCTCTCTCTCTTTCTCTCTCTCTCTCTCCCTCTCTCTAGCAGGCAGAGTGGTAAAAGACTGAACTATCAAAGATTATGCTGACTGGTAAACTTCCAAACGACAACCATTAAGATGTTTATAAACAATTTTAACAGCAACGGTATATGGGTTATAATATAACCGTTATATTGTTTCTTCTTCAATAATAGATCCGTCTTTCAGTTTAACATAGACTTGCGAGGAAGAGACTTGATTTAAGTTCTACCAAAGAGGTTTGTGAAAGATAACTTTATATCCACATACATATGTACATACAAACATACATTTATACTTACATACAGTGTACAAACATACATTTATACTTACATACACAGTCTCTTTCATGTACACTCAGTACACACACACATACTTGTCATGAATTTTATTTATCTATTCACTTTATTTCTTATTGAGGGAGGGGTAAGAGTATCTTTTATGGCTAATAACTTTTGCTTTTTTATTTGCTAGTTTGAATATGTGGAGGGCAATGATTTCCCAGACAATAATAGCGGTACTGAATTTAATGAGTTTTGTTTGTTTTTTATTTTAGATAAGCATGACCAGTCCAGCTAAGAAAAAATGCAGACAGTATTCTGTCGAATATCTTGCTTTTGGATTCATTGAATCTCCACAAAATACTACAATGCCTATGTGCCTGCTGTGTATGACCTCACTCTCAAATGAAAGTATGCGTCCCAGCAAACTGAAAAAGCATCTGGAGACTGCACATAAAGACAAGAAAGACAAGCCGCTAGATTTCTTCAAGAAATTACGTGATGAGTTCCAAGGAAGGATGACAGTGAATCATATGTTTACCCAAAAAGTGGCAAAAGTAGACAGAGGGATGTTGGCTTCGTACAAGATAGCAAATTTGATTGCAAAAGCAGGTAAGCCTCATACTATCGGTGAATCTCTGATCATGCCGGCAGTGGCTGTAGTGCTTTCAACAGTCATGAATCAGAGTCCACAAGAGGTAACTAGTGTTATTCCTCTGAGCAACTCCTCAGTATCACGCCGTATTGATGAGATGGCAGCTGATGTTGAAAACCAATTAATCTCAAAACTGCAGGTGAATGATTTCTCGCTTCAACTCGACGAATCAACTTTACCTGATAATTCTGCTCTTTTGATGGCATTTGTGAGGTTTCTTGATGTAGATGAAATATGTCAAGAAATGCTTTTCGCATTGAAATTAACGACTGACACTAAAGGAGAATCCATCTTCAAAAAACTTGAGGTCTATTTTGAGAACAACATTCCACTCAAGAACATTGTGGCTTGTGCAACAGATGGCGCTGCTGCTATGATAGGAAGGTATCGGGGATTCAGTGCTTACTTAAAAAAAGCTGTTCCTAATGTCGTTTGTGTGCACTGTGTTGTTCACCGGCAGCACCTGGTTGCCAAAAACCTAGCAGGACGTCTTCATGAAGCACTTGGGCATGTTATCAAGGCTGTCAACTTGATAAAAAGTAGTGCACTGAAAGATCGCCTCTTTCAGCAATTATGTGAAAAGAACAATGAAGAATTTGAAAAACTTGTGTTGCACACAGAAGTCAGGTGGCTTTCTAAAGGTAATTGCCTGAACCGTTTTGTTGCACTTTGGGACAGTGTTATCTCTTTCTTTAGTGGGACAGAACTTGGGCAGAAACTTGTTGATGCAAAGAGTGACATCTTCTACCTGTCTGACATATTTGAAAAGCTAAATGTTCTGAACAAAGAGCTTCAAGGAAATAACTCCACCATGTTTTCTTGCAAGGAGGCAATTACTACATTTAAAGGGAAACTCAAGCTGTTCTGGTTGAACCTTGGAAGACGAGAGTTTGCACAGTTTCCTTCCTTAGCAGTTATATCCACCGATCTGCTTGATGATGACCTAGCAGTGTATGTTGACCATCTGAAGCAGTTGCATAATGATATGGACACTCGCTTCTCTGACCTACTCCAAATGACTGTGCCACACTGGTTTGTGGATCCCTTCATTGCTGATGTATCTGAAGTTGATGTCACCCTACAAGAAAGTCTCATTGAACTTCAGAATAACACAACAGCTCAAGCAAGGTTCAAGCGTGGAGGACACCAGAAGCTGTGGATGAATCAAGATGTGTATAAGAAGTACCCAATACTCTGGAAAGATGTGAAGTTGCTCTTACTTGCCTTTCCCACGTCTTACTTGGTTGAGACTGGTTTCAGTCGGGTGATGTACCTGCTGTCAAAGACACGAAATCGCCTTGACATAGAAAAATGAGGCGATTTACGTCTCTCTCTGACACTTTCAAGCCAAACATTGACAAGTTGGCAGCCTTGCATCAGTCACAGGGATCCCACTGAAACCTTTCAAGATAAAGCCAATTGTACCTACATGTATTCCTTGTTTTTTTATTCCTTTTGTAAATAGATAAGTGTTCAAATAAAATATTTTTCCAATTAATATTGGTATTTGATTCATGCCTGAAATTAGTGTTTTGAGTACATGGTACTACTCAAACTAGAACCATTAATATACCTTCCCTAGGCGTATTAAGGTGATGGACGGAAGGCGGGTGTGTGTGTGTGTGGGGGGGGGGGGTAAGAACTCAGAGTTGGCATGGAGGGGCCACAACAACTTGCACTGGATTGAAGGGGGCCACCACCAGAAAAAGGTTGAGAAACAGTGGCGTAGGCCTTTCTTTTGTTGACCAACCTCGGGGTTCGGGAGAGGGAGTTGCCTCCCATAGCGAGGCAGCTCCTCCTCCTCCACCTCCGGGGGAGGATATTGATGTTGATGACTCTGTTGCTAACATTGATCTTTTGCAGCTTTGGGCTTCCTTGGGGCTTAAGGGCTCGCCCTCCAGGGAAGCCCTGTTTGACCTGATCCAGTTGGGTGCAGCTGTCAAACAGTTGCCGGTAATAGCAGAGGTAGATCCTCTGTCTATTGTCGACGTTGTTGTGGCAGAGGCTTCCGACCGGTCGGGCCAAACCCCTGCTGTTGTTGCAGATGTTGCTGAAGGCTCAGTTCCCCCCCGAACATCCTTCGAGGGAGGAGCTGGGTCCAACGGTCTCTCCTGCAGGTGATTCTCCCCCTCGGGGGAGTTCACTGACGGAGACTCCTCTTCGGAGGACCGACGATGGTGTTGCTGCCCCTCGAGGTCGTCTTCGCCGTAAGGCTCGCCCTCCTCTTCGCCGTAGAGGCCTTCCTTCCCCTTATAAGGAAGTTATGAAGCGCCTCTTCGGTTCATCTCCTGTTCGTCAGGGATCTTCTGTGCGCCAGCTCTCTCCTGCTCGCCAGCGCACATCTGCGCGCCCTGTTCCCACTGCGCGCCCATGTTCTCCTGAGCGCCCATGATCGCCTACTCGCCAGCGCACATCTGCGCGTCCTGGTCCTAATGCCCGCCAACGTTCGCCCGCGCGCCCACGATCTCCAGATCTGGGTGCAGGCAAGGAGGTTATTCCTTTGCCCCCTCGCCGTCGATCTCCTGCGCGCCCGCAGACCTCGCCCACGCGCCAGCCTTTGCCTGCTCGCCATCGCGTGCACTCACCTGTGCGCACTTCTAGACCGGTACGAGTCTCTGCGCGCCCATGAGAAGTCTCCTGTGCATGCCTGCGAGCGTTCGCCTTTGCGTGCCACTAAACCTTCTGGTCCTGCGTCCCAGCTGATATCTCCTGACCGCGCCACTACGCGCCAGCGATTTCCAACCCGCCAGCGTTCTTTCGCCTGCACACAAGTGCTCTCCAACGCGCCCGCGCGCCCATACGTCAGATCGCCGAAGGTCTCCTACGCGACCACTCGCTAACTCGCCTGTGCGCAGTCGATCGCCTTCTCGCCCTACGTGCCATCGCTCGCCAACGCGCCATCGCTCCCCTGCACGCCGTCGTTCTCCCGGCCGCCAGCGCTCACCCTTACAGCCGCGCGCACCCTCACCTGCGGGCCCACGCGCACTTTCACCTGCGCGCCCTCTCGCCCGCGCGTACCCGCGCTTTCATCTCCGTGCCCCCGCGCGCATGTGCGCCAACGTTCGCCCGCGCGCGAACCCGTGATTCTACCGTCGCGCGATTCCGACCGCAATTCCCGCCGGGTTTCGCAGCACGGGCAACCTTGCGAGTCCTCTGGAGCGCGTACTTCCAAGATCATCGTCGTCACGATCTCTACCCCGTAAGCGCAGAGCAGCGCACTTGCCGGAGGAGGAAGAATCTTCAGAGAGGTCTAGGCAACACTCTTCTTTTCAGGCAGGCCCTGTGGTGTCTACTCCTAAGGATCGCCCGATCCCCTTCCCTGGGGATTCCTCCCACAGGAATTGGATTCACCCATTCTTTGCCACTACCTTTCAGAGCAGGGCTCGTCATCAACAGCCTTATCTCGTTTGGAGACTCGTCTCTCCTACTGACGTAGATCTTGAAAGATCATACGGGAATTAGATTTATCCATTCCCCACCTTTGATCTTCGGGAACAGGCCATCAGACTTGTCTTGTCAGCAAGATTCATCTTGCCCACCAGACTTTTCATGCCTCATCGGCTCATCTGCAGCTCCCAACGGTGATCCCGAGAAAACCCCCTCAGCGACTCTAAACAGCCACATGCGAACATCTTTCACAAAGCAGTATCTTCACTGCAGTATAACTCCACGCCTGGAGACTATCCAACTCCTCCTCTCTCAGGGAGTCTCTCCTGCAACAAGTTGCAAAGAGAATGTCCGGATACCTGGATAGATATTTGACTTGGGCCAATCCAAGCTAAGGGGACTGTAAGTTGTTATCATAGAAGGGGTATCCCTCCCCTCGATACCACTATGCCAGCATTAGGGGTGTTCCTCGGTTACCTTCGGGTGGAAAGCTTCTCTTGGTCTCGGCAAGGAAAGGCACCGCTAGTCCTTGAGCCTCGCCTTCAGACCGGAAAGAATGAACCTTTCTCCACGTCAGCATTGCCTCTCATATGGAATTTCGAGCTGACAGACTTTTAGTCAGAAAAGAGACCTCGTTCCAGGACCATAAGCAGCAGATGTCTCCTGACCTTGATGACAGATCTTCCGCTCGTGTTGGCATCTGCCAAGAGTATCGGCGAACTCCATGGGGCACCCTTAACGTCTCTCCTTCACAACGATGGATCAAATAATGCTAGACTTAGTTTCTGGCAGTTCAGATCCCAGAATCTGAACCCTTCATTCTGTGAGTCCTTCGCAACATCACCAATGATCTAGATCAACGGTTACTATGCAAAAGAGACTCTGGAGGCCCTTCCTCAAGGAAATTACGAGTGCTCGCCCCGAGTGTCAACACTGCTCATCAGCATGAGGAAGGTCAAGAGGAGGATCACAAAGAACACCATCTCTGTCTGGATTCTTAAGGTCATTGACCTCGCACTGAATCCAGATCCTCCTCTGACACTTCAACCTAGAGCACACAACATCAGGGGCATTGCTACGTTCCTGGCATTCAAACAAAACTACACTGTGGTGCAGGTTCTACATGCAGACGTTTGGAAGTGTCAAATGACCCTCACCGTCCACTACCTGCAAGACGTAACCCACAGGAGACTCGACACATTCTCCATCAGTCCTGTGGTGGCTGCACAATAACTGGTTTCATACCTGAAGCTCCTTGATGGACAAATAGTGGGAGGTTGAGGGCATTGGTTACCCAGTTTTAGTCTGAGTGAATGAATAAGAATGACTGGCTCTTTCTTTTCTTCATCCTCCCCTCTCTGGGAAATCAGCATCCAGGGTCCTCTACAAAGCTGACCTCAACCAACCTTGTGTAACCTGGTATTGTGTCAATACTGTTACGTCTTGGTGACCTCGGACGATTCCTATAACTATAGTCTGTCTAGAATGTCATGAAACATCGAGTAGGTTTGCGGCGATGCCAAACTTCCTCAAGACTTTTAATCTGACTCAAGCTAATCCCAGCATCCTTCCATTCTGGGTCCTTTAATACGGTTGTGAAATTTCCTTTTTAATCCCATAATCTTAATCTTTCCAGTCACACAAAAGCTGAATGGTTGTTGTGGATTAAGTTGACCTTGTGTTTCGAAAACAGCTCATAAAGTTGATTGCTTTGTTTATTTTAAAAACATTCATGTAAAAAATTTTTTTAGGGAGAGTTTGAGCACCATATAAAGTACGGGAGACAAGTAAATGTCCTTTAATACATATCACAGTATTTCTACAACTTTGAAGAGATCCATCTCAGATGAAAATAAAAATTTAACGTTCTCTACCCTACGATCAATCTAGTTCAATACAAGACTGGAATCTTGATGTACTAAATGTTTTCGAGCTTTATTACTCATAAAGCTTTAACTTTTATTCTTTATATAATTTGAATTCTGATTGAATCAGTTTATATTTGAACATTATCAAATGTGTAGTCAGGTTCTTGAAGATATCTGTAGCCTGGCATCGTCATTCTCTCTCTCTCTCTCTCTCTCTCTCTCTCTCTCTCTCTCTCTCTCTCTCTCTCTCTCTCTCTCTCTCTCTCACCACATTTGTTGTAGAATTGATGAATGTGCCAAACATCAAATATTTCATAAAATAATACTTTTCTCCATTAAACAATTTCTTGGATTTTAGGACAATGAAACGATAAAATTAATTAACATTTTCTTTAAAATAAGGCACTGTTTTAGTATAAAAATGAAATTGTCTTGGTTAACAGGAAGTAAATTCTCATATGAGGATGAAACCTCTAACATAGAAACAAGGAGTAAAACAAATGTATGCAGTGAAATCAATAAAGATTTTTCCCATAAAATAAATTGTTTACAAAAATAAATGTTGTTTACCATCACAGGATAAAACTAAACAACAAAATAAAACAGAAGTTTTCATTAAACAAATCAAGATAATCCTGCAGTGTTTTTCAGCATTAATGTGTTCTGTACTATTCTTCATCAGATGAAGTTACTTCTATAACAAATGAATCAACAAACTGATTCACAGCAACATCATTCTCTGTTTTTTGTATAATGATGTTTTCAACATGATTAACAGCATTTTTCCAATTTTCTGCTGTCACACATGACAGTGCCACTTGCAGCAAAGATGTTAGATCTACCATTTTAAATGTATTCCTTTTGGCTACATAGTTTTTAACCTGCGCCCAAATGAGTTCAATTGCACTATATTGGCAGTGATAAGGTGTCAGCCTTACGACCTTTGACCTTTTTCCAAAGCTATTTTGTCAATGACATATTTTGGAGCATTTCCATGTTTCACTGCTTTCACCATTTCAAGCAATTCACACTTCGTCAGATATTCTGGGGGATTTTCATCTTTATTTCTTAACCAGTCTTGGATCTCTCCCTTTGTGCTTGCCATGGTAGGAGGTTTGTCACTTTGCACTGAATGGTATGATGCGTTGTCCATAATTATAACGGACTGTTGTGGTATATTGGGTATGAGCTGCTTTCGAAACCATTTTTCGAATACAATGTGATTCATTTGGTGGTGATAGTCATCGTCATTTTTTGCTTGGAATACCAACTGTGCATTTGGTACGAATCCTTGCTCAGATCCAGCATGCAAAATGATAATTCTACTCCCTTTCCCGCTTGGTGGGTTTATTCCAGTTGCTCCTATCGAACTTTCATCCATCCAACACTTGGTGACTGTATAATTCTGATTAATCCAGGTTTCATCCAGAAATATAACAGACTTTTTTTTCCTGTACCCCTAATATTTTTCATTTCATGTAGGAACTTGGTCCTGGCACTTGCAATATCACTTCTCTCCAGTAGAAATTTCCGCCCGTTAACTCTTCCGTATTTAAATCCGATTTCTTTAAGTATTTTACGTAAAGATTCTCTGCATCCACTAAATCCAATATTTTCTTTGACTTCAAGTAGAATGCTATCCAGCGTTGGAATTTCCTTTCTGACATAATAACCGAGAACTTTCCTTCGTAAAACGCACTGATCAAATCCATCGATGTTGGTTACAGTTAGTCGTCTTTTCCTTTTCTTTACGTTAAAAATGGGAGCTTCATTTTCTTCTAAGTTGTCTTATCCTTCCTTACAAATGCGATATATCGTACTTCTGCACTGCTTAGTTGTATCCATTGTATGTTGTACTGCCTTGTCAAAGCCATGCATAACAGTTTTGTTTTCTTTCTCCCTTTTGAAGTACAGTGAACCCTCGCTACTTCGCGGTTCGACCATCGCGGATTTTTTTCATAACCCATATATATACATATCGCGGATTTTCCGGAAATTTCGAAAATACCGCGATATCTGAAGACCCCAAATACGATATTTTTCAATATTTAACTTAGCCGGTGATTATATAGCTGCAACTCTGTTGCCCGACAGACAACTCTACGGTAAAAACTCGCCAGCGATCGCTACACAGGTTGCGGGTGTGCCCAACAGCGCCATCTGTCATCCAGATACCCAGTACTCAATGTAAACAAAGACTCAATTTTCTCTCTGTCAAGCTATCGACAAGACGTACTTACTCGCTGTTGCTAAACTGGAGTTTTTTTCACAACTAATTGGTGAAGAACTTTATTCTAGTTTTGAGCTTTCGCTATGCAGGTGTTTTATCTTCATCTTAAATCTTGAACTCGTTTTGGATAGATTTAATTATGGTGACAACGAGAGTATGGACTTTCTTTCACTTTTAAATGGCCGACCCTTCCCTTAGACGGAAGTGTGTTTAGGCTTTTAGTAATTATATCACGTTATAGATTTTCCTCTATATATTTTATATCTCTCCGCCTTTATTAGGCCTCTTCGATTAACTTTCCATTTATTATAAACATATAAAAAATAATTTTAATGTTTTGTTTATATAGACCTTTCCTGAGAGTAGGCGGTCCTAACTTGGAAACCGAAGTTAATCAACGTTGAGCCCTTTATATCGTAATTAGCTTTTAAAGAGCTAAGGATTTAAAACTTTTTAATTGTAATTTGTTCCGTAACCGAAATACAAACCACGCTATTTACAAAGGGTTTACTTTTAGTGCAGCTGAAATGACGAGCCAATAGTTTTTAACGAGGGTTAATTACCCCCGCGCTAGTTAGCGGGGGGTGGGGAAGGGTAGCTTGCTACCCCTCCCCCCTCCACACACCGGTGACTTGCTCCACTTCACTTTTGGCTCGGCGGTGATCAGACGTGTCTGTTCATCGCCTTCGTGACAGCCTTTAATTTTCTTCTTTTTCTTTTCAGCTTGTGTGATTGGTTGGAAGTTGACCTTCAGTTGTTTTCTTTTATTTAATATGCGGACATGCCCTGGAGTTGCCGGCCGTCCTTGTGGGACTTTCATGTCGGACGTGATTACGGATCCTCACACCCTCTGCCCTCAATGTCGGGGCCGACGGTGCGACCAGGATAACATGTGCCGTGAGTGCAGGGAGTGGTCTGCCTCCCAGTGGGAGAGGTTTGGCCGTCGGCGTAAGAAGAAGTCCAAGAGAGACCGTTCTCCTCCGGGGTTAGCCTTGAAGGAGGAAGGTTCTCGGGACTCTTCTTCCGCCGCCCCAACCTCCTCCGAAGCTCCCCCTCGTCCGCCTCCTAAGGAGAGTCGTCCGAGTGGGAGCGCAGGCCCTTGTTCTGTTTCCCTACCTTCGGTGGGGGGAGAGGGCGTCGCCTCCCATAGCGAGGCGGTTCCCCCTCCTCCTCCGGGGGAGGTTATTGATAATAATGCTTTATCCAGTGATGATCTGTTACAGATTTGGTCGTCCCTGGGGCTTAAGGGCTTGCCCTCCAGGGTCGCTCTTATTGACCTTGTCTCGTTGGGGGCCGCTGTTAAACAGTCGCCGGTGGTAGCGGAGGTAGACCCTCTGTCTATTGTCGACGTCGTGGTGACAGAGGCCTCCGACGTGGCTGGGCCTTCCGACGCAGGTGCTGTTGCTGGTGATGGTGCTCTAGGCTCTCCTCCTCCTTCCGTGCATCCTTCGAAGGGGGAAGTGAGTCCTTCGGTCTCGACTGCTGCCCAGCTTCCTTCTGAGGGAAGTGTTTTGAAGGAGACTCCCCTTCGGAGGACCGATGGTCCCGACGATCTCCCCCGAGGCCGCCTCCGCCGTAAGGCTCACCGCCCTCTACGCCACAAGGGCCTCCCTTCCCCTTACAGGGGGACTAAGAGGCGCCTTTTTGGGTCTTCGTCCTCCGGGGGGGACTCTCCTCGTCAGCCTCAACCGACTGCTCCTTGAACCTCTCAGCAGACCGCTCACCATCTCCTGCCGGATCTTCGCCTTCTGGAGAACTCGTCACCCGACGGGCAACGGTCCCTTCGGGGCTAAGGGATTCTTCCCTTACGCGAGCAGGGCCAGCGCACAAGCGCTCTCCTGCTCGCCAGCGATCTCCTGCTCGCCAGCGATCTCCTGCTCGTCGACGATCTCCTGCTCGCCAAGACTCTCCTGCTCGCCGACGCTCACCTGCTCGTCGGCTCTCTCCTGAGGTTCGCCCCCCCTCGCCAGCGCTCTCCTGCTCGTCAGCTCTCTTCCGAGCGTCAGCGCTCATTTGAGGACCATCGCCCTGCGGTCTCTGACCACCCTTTAGTTCCTGCTGAACTCCCTGCTCACCATCCACCTGGTCCTGTGGCTACGCAACATCGTGCTGCGCGTGTGTCAGAAACACATGTTCGCCAACGCGCCAGCGATCTTCCCGTTCCTGCTCGTGAACCTATCCTCTCACAGGACACGCGTCGACCTTCTGCTCGCCAGCGATCACCAGTTCGCCAGCGATCACCTTCACATGCTGCCCGCCATCGCACGAACCTGCATGATCGCCCGCTTACGCATGCTGCTCCTCATCGCAATACCCTGAACGATCGCCCTCCTGCGGATGCTGATCACCATCGCACCCTTTCTCGCGATCATTCACCTGCGCATGCTGCTCGCCATCGCACAACCCTGCACGATCGCCCGCTTAAGCATGCTGCTCCTCATCGCACAACCCTGAACGATCGCCTTCCTGCGGATGCTGATCACCATCGCACCCTTTCACGCGATCATTCACCTGCGCATGCTGCTCGCCATCGCACAACCCTGCACGATCGCCCGCTTACGCATGCTGCTCCTCATCGCACAACCCTGAACGATCGCCTTCCTGTGGATGCTGATCACCATCGCACCCTTTCACGCGATCATTCACCTGCGCATGCTGCTCGCCATCGCACAACCCTGAACGATCGCCCGCTTACGCATGCTGCTCCTCATCGCGCAACCCTGAACGACCGCCCTCTTGCGCGCGATCATTCACCTACACATGCTGCTCGCCATCGCTTACCATCACGTGGTCATTATCGCCAGCGATCTTCTTCACCTACGCGGCAGCACGATCCCTCGCCGTCGCGCCATCGCTTGCGTTCGTCGCCTCGGACACGTGTTCATTTACCTGCCCACCCTCACGCCCACTCGCCTGCGCGCCCGCGCGATCGCTCGCCTGCGCGCCCTTGCGACCGCTCGCCTGTGCGCCCGCGCGACCGCTCGCCTGTGCGCCCGCGCGATCACCCGCGCAACCATTCGCCTTTGCGCGACCGTTCACCCTCGCGCGACCATAGTTCGCGGCGAATTCCACAGCCGGTGGTAGCAGCAGGGACGCGTGCTCCTAGACGGCACTCGGGATCACCTCCATCCAAGCACAGGTTGGTATTGCAGGACGAGGACAGGTCATTACAGCATTCTTCCCCACCTTCTTTTCAGGCAGGTACCGTCGTGTCCACTCCAAAGGATCGCCCGATCCCTTTCACCTTAGCGAGGATTTCGGACTCTGTGTCCTTTGAGCAGCAGACTTGGTTTGGTCCGCTGGCACGGGCGTTAGTGAGGGTTATGAAACCAGCACTCGCCGGCCAGGGTAACAAACCAGCGGCTGTCTCTCCTACGCTGAAGAGAAAGAGAGGAGTGGACTTCGTGGTGACTTCCCCCAGGGCGAAGTTGGTTCCCAAGAGGTCGGTCTCGAGGGTCCCCTCTCCTGCACGAGTACTCTCTCCTTCTCCCGTGGACGAGGCCTTTCCGTCCTCAGGTGAGTCCAGTGGACCGGTAGTCTTCCCCTCGGCACCAGGGGGGGAGACTTCGCTTCAGGCAGGAGAATCGTCTCGTGAGGAAGGGGCCCCTCGAACCTCGTTGTTGGGATCCTGTATCCCTCCTAGGAGGGAGCCCAAGGATTCCAAGACCATCCCTAAATCCTCTGCAAGGATTTGACAGGAACCCACGACTACCCAGGGGAATGTCCACGTATCACCCCAGGAAGAGATTCCTGGGGCAGGAGACTTAGCTGCCAGCCCGCAGGGAGGAGAACAGCAAGAGTCCGAACATGCCTTCTGGCAGGTCCTAAGCCTGATAAGGCAACTTAACAGTCTTACGGATCCAGTCATCCCCCCCCGTGAAGGCAAAGACACGATTCTGGATGAAGTGTTCGACGTTCGGAAGGCCCCTAAGACCAGTGCAGCTCTGCCCTGGTCTCGGGGGCTGAAGAGTGCCAGAGCTAGGGCCAATGCTCAGCTCGCACTTCTTTCCTCCTCCAGTCGTTCCACTGCCGGGAACAAACTCATCCCTCCTCCTCGCCTTCAGCAGAGGAGGTATTTCGAGATCCTGGGTGAGCACAACCTCGCTCTTCCTCTCCATCACTCTGTGGAGGAGCTGGCGAAGGGAGTTCCCTTGGAGAAACTCTCTGCCCGGCAGGTGTCGTTCTCGGCGGCAGAGATCCTTAACCACGAGAAGGTCGCTAAGTGTGCCATGCAGGCCACTTCGTGGCTGGACTTCTGGTTAGGATCTCTGGGCATCCTATTGCGATCTGAGGACTTGTCCAATTGACCAATAGGAAGGCCCTAGAGACCTTCTTGCTCTCGGGCACCCGCTCCATCGAGTTCTTGGCGCACCAGGTTACCACCCTGTGGGCCAACTCGGTGTTGAAGCGTCGCGATGCTGTGTCCGAGAGATTCCATCCGAAGGTCCCCGCCGTAGATGTGTGTAGGCTCCGACATGCCTCCCTCCTGGGGGAGAGCCTGTTTGAGCCTCAAGACTTGGAGCGAACGGCTGAGAGGTGGAGGAAATCCAGCACGGACTCCCTCCTCCACAGGGCCCTTACAACTCGGCCCTATAAGCCTCCAGCCCCGCCACAACAGCAGCAACAGGCTCGTAAGGCTCCAAAACAGGCACCGGCAGCTAAGAAAGTGGTGTCTAAGCCCCAGCCCTTTCCAGCCAAGGTCAAGAGGGGTGGTAAGTCCTCCAGGGGAGGCAAGACTTCTAGGGGTGGCGGCCGCGGCCGCAAGCCCTAGGGGTGGCAGTCCCCCTGCGTGTCCACCTGTGGGGGGATGCCTTCAGCGTTGCGTCCGCAGGTGGCAACATCTCGGGGCCGATGCTTGGACGATCTCAGTGATCGGCCAAGGTTATCGCGTCCCGTTCACGTCATCTCAACCTCCCCTGACAGCGAATCCAGTGTCGTTGAGCTCCTATGCCATGGGATCGGCAAAGGGGCTGGCCCTTCAGGCCGAAGTCAAGACCATGTTCGAGAAGGGTGCTCTCCAGGAGGTCGTGGACGGCTCTCCAGGCTTCTTCAGTCGACTCTTTCTTGTAAAGAAGGCTACTGGAGGCTGGAGACCCGTCATCGATCTCTCGGCTCTGAACAGGTTTGTCAAACAAACCCGGTTCAGCATGGAGACAGCAGACACGGTCAGACTTGCGGTGAGACCACAAGACTTCATGTGTACACTGGATCTAAAGGATGCGTACTTCCAGATCCCAATCCATCCGTCTTCCAGGAAGTACCTGAGATTCTGCCTAGACAACAAGATCTACCAGTTCAAGGTGCTGTGTTTCGGTCTCTCCACAGCTCCTCAGGTGTTCACCAGAGTGTTCACCCTGATTTCGACTTGGGCGCACAGGAACGGCATTCGTCTCCTTCGTTACCTAGACGATTGGCTGATCCTAGCAGACTCGGAGTCGACCCTTCTTCGACACCGAGACAGGCTTCTAGATCTTTGCCAGGATCTGGGGATCGTGGTAAACCTCGAAAAGTCCTCTCTGCAGCCGTCCCAACGACTGGTTTATCTAGGCATGCTAATAGACACCAATCTCCACAAAGCCTTTCCATCAGACGACCGGATAGCAAGGCTGAGGAGGGTGGCGGAACCTTTCCTCAGGCGAAAAGAACTCCCCGCCCAATCGTGGTTGCGTCTCTTGGGCCACCTATCCTCCCTGGCCCGTCTGGTTCCAAACAGCCGCCTCAGGATGAGATCCCTACAGTGGCAGCTCAAGTCCCGGTGGAATCAAGGATCCGATTCCCCGGACACACTGATCCCAATGGGGTCTCTGGAACAGACGGACTTGCGGTGGTGGCTGGCCGACGAGAACCTGCGAAAGGGAGTGAGTCTTCTTGTCCTTCCCCCGGAATTGACTCTGTTTTCGGACGCGTCAAAAGAAGGGTGGGGGGCGCACGTTCTGAACCAGAGGGCCTCAGGCCTTTGGTCAGAATCAGAAAAGTGCCTACACATCAACCTGCTAGAATTGAAGGCCGTCTTTCTGGCCCTTCAACAGTTCCAACGGTTCCTGGCGGGTCACTCCGTGGTGGTGATGAGCGACAACACCACGGTAGTGGCTTATATCAACAAGCAGGGAGGCACTTTTTCGCAACAGCTATCCCATCTTGCAGTAGAGACTCTGAGGTGGACCGAAACCCACTCGATAACACTATCAGCTCGCTTCATTCCTGGCAAGAGGAATGTGCTCGCCGACAGTCTGAGCAGGGCTTCGCAGATAGTGAGTACCGAGTGGTCTTTGGATCCTCAGATAGCCAACAAAGTCCTGACTTTGTGGGGTTCCCCGACGGTGGACTTGTTCGCGACAGCGTTGAACTTCAAGCTGCCCCTGTACTGCTCACCAGTCCCGGACCCCAAGGCACTCTGGCAAGATGCTTTCCAGCATCGGTGGGACAACATCGACGTGTACGCCTTCCCACCATTCTGTCTGATGAGAAGGGTGCTCAACAGGACCAGACTATCGGTCAACTGTTCCATGACTCTAGTAGCTCCGCTATGGCATCACGCGGAATGGTTTCCGGACCTTCTGCAACTCCTGACGGAACTCCCAAGGGAGCTTCCTCCACGACACGAGCTTCTCAGACAACCCCACTCCGGTGTCCCTCACAGGGCCGTAGCCTCGCTTCGGCTTCACGCCTGGAGACTATCCAGCGTCTCCTCGCGGAGAGAGGCTTTTCGCAACAGGTTGCGGAGAGAATGTCTCGGCACCTGCGAAGGTCCTCTGAGGGAGTCTACCAAGCGAAGTGGAGAGTCTTTTGTGGTTGGTGTCGTGGAAGGGGTATCTCTCCACTCGATGCCACTATTCCAGCAATAGCGGACTTCCTTGTGTATCTGCGAGAAGAAATGCGCCTTTCTGTCTCGGCAGTGAAAGGCTATCGCTCAGCCTTAAGCTTGGCCTTCAGATTGAAGGGCGTGGATATTTCTTCATCGCTAGAACTCTCTTTACTCATACGTAGCTATGAGCTTACCTGCCCCCAGTCGGAAGTGAGACCCCCTCCTTGGAACGTGGTTCGAGTTCTCAGGTCTCTCAAGAGACCTCCCTTCGAGCCATTACGCCAGGCCTCCGATCGCCACCTGTTTTGGAAGACGGCTTTCCTACTTGCCTTGGCCTCGGCCAAGCGAGTTAGTGAACTTCATGGTCTCTCGTACGACATCGCCCATTCAAGGGGATGGGGGGAGGTAACGTTCAGGTTCGTCCCTGAGTTTGTGGCCAAGACTCAGAATCCTGGAGTGCCGGATCCTCGGTTCGACTCTTTCAGGATCGCGAGTCTCCGTTCTGTAACAAACGACCCAGACCAGCTGCTACTATGCCCAGTGAGGTGTCTGAGGTACTACTTGAAGAGAACGGCTGCAGTCCGTCCTCATGTGCGAGCTTTGTTTGTGAGCACAGGCAGGACAAAGAGGAGGGTCACAAGGAACACCATCTCTGCTTGGATTCGAAGGGTTATCCACCATGCCCTGAATCCTGACCCTCCTCCGTCACGTCGCCCTCGGGCCCACGATGTCAGGGGTATTGCTACATCCCTGGCCTTCAAGAGAAACTTCTCTGTGACGCAGGTACTTCAAGCGGGGGTCTGGAAGCGTCAAACGACCTTCACAGCCCACTACCTGCAAGACGTGACCCACAGGAGCCTTGATACGTTCTCTATCGGCCCTGTAGTGGCTGCACAACAGCTGGTCTAACCTCAGGCTCCTTTTTGGACAAGTAGCAGTAGGTTGAGGGCGTTGTTACTCGGTCTTAGTCTGTGTGAATGAAAGAGTATGTCTGACCCTTACTTCTTTCTTCATTCTCCCCTCTCTTGGGGAAGCAGCATCCTGGTCCTCGCATAGCTGACCTCGACCTCTGCAGGTAACCCATGCTTCTTTGTGCTCCTAGTATTAAGCTTAATACTGTTGCGTCTCCCATACCCTGACGAGGTGGTATGGGGAACGTCCTATCCTAGAATTCCTATCTGAAGGTCTCAAGGTCAACTTCATAGGACGAGTCACACTCTCCTCCTCACACTACTTATGTAGGCCACTCGTTCCTAGCGATGCTAGGAACCTGTGAGGTACAGGGGCTCCCTCTCTCTAGTGCTGCTCACTAAGGGATCGAGCCCCCGGGCAAGCCGAAGTCAGTAAGGCTGGGGACTTTCCACCCTTCCTAAGGGGTAAGTCACCCTTTGTAAATAGCGTGGTTTGTATTTCGGTTACGGAACAAATGACAAATTCGAAGATAATTTGTATATTTCCTAACCATACAAACCTTAGCTATTTACACATATGTGCCCGCCATCCCTGACCCCCAAGTCAAGTCCTACCTCTAAGTGAAGTGAAGCAAGTCACCGGTGTGTGGAGGGGGGAGGGGTAGCAAGCTACCCTTCCCCACCCCCCGCTAACTAGCGCGGGGGTAATTAACCCTCGTTAAAAACTATTGGCTCGTCATTTTAGCTGCGCTAAAAGTAAACCCTTTGTAAATAGCTAAGGTTTGTATGGTTAGGAAAAATACAAATTATCTTCGAATTTGTCATATTTTATGAAAGAATTTCTTTGATAGTCTTCGTACTGTTTTCAAAGATGAACTAACGTTTAGTTTATTTATGCTACGCAGTTGTTGACGTTCAGGACGTTCAACATGCGCTCTATCGTTACGATAGAGAGAGAGTGTATCACGGTTTCACTTTGCAGTAAGAGTAAATCGATTCTGACGTTTTGTTCATTCTTTCTTAGCTTAAATGTTTTAAATTCTATTTTAAAGGAACTTTTTATTTGAAAAACCTTTCAGTTTTTCCTTTAGTCAAATAACATGTTTTTTTGACGAAATATAATTGGGCTCTTCTCTTAGGTGCGAAATCAAGAGAGAAAGAGAGAGAGAGAGATAGAGACGGAGGGAGAGAGAGGAGAGAAAACGTTCCGTTCAAGCGGGTAACGTTGTTCTCGAGTTACTCTCGTCCCTAGTCGCTGTACGGGGAGGAAGGATAAAACGTTTTAGTTTTTTATTCTCGTCCCCAGGCTATGTGCGGTGAGAGATTGAAAACGTAGTTATATGAACTAGTGTTTAGTCTCTTTCCCAGCCACTGATTTTTTTATCTTAAAATATGTTTTCTGTTTTTTGCTGGTATTAATGAGCTTGCATTATACGACTGATTTCGCAATTACTACCTTTTAATGAAGGGTAGAATTGCGTGTTTCAGGTAGAAATCAGTAAAAGTTTCGATTTCAGTGAAATAAGTGCAAAACAGAAAATCGAAGTGATAAAGTGATATGGGCAAAGTGTTACAGTGTTGCGTCCGAGGGTTCGTCTGTTCGTGCCTGTCGTTCACCTAGTCCGGGACCTCTTACATGCTCCCAAGCCCAGGGGAGAAGTAATGTCAAACGACTTATGGGTTCGAGAGGCCTTGACCAACGAACAGACGTTTTCCCTCTATGGTATCGGGTGTATCTTACCAAGATCTCCCCTACCATAAGACGAGAGACGTTGTTTCTCCTCGTCATCCGAAGGCTTTTCGCATAAGAAACCTGTCACAAGGTTTCGAAGCCCTTAAGCGAAAGTCAGTCCTTTCAGGACAGGTCCAGCGTCCTGGTTACAACCATTAGGACAGCTCTGACCCTATGCAGTCATCGGATAACTGCTCGCCGCCTAACAAAAGCGTAACACAGACTCCGAGAGTCTTTTTTTGTAGGCAAAGTGTTGCGGTCACAGACGTTACCCTCGTCTCTTACCACAACCATTTCCGTTGATCCTTAATGGGTTGTATGGCAAGACATGCAGTATATGCTTGCCTCCCTTATGGAAGACTATTCTGCCGATTAGTCCGTTGAGTCTAGCCGTTTATCTCATCGATATCCTGGCTTTTAGCCAACCTAACGTTCCTTTGTGCTTACTGTTGACGTTGGCGTAGCTTAGTCACGTCAGTCAGGTTGTTTAGAACCACACTCGATGCGGTCTCGTGTGGTTTTTCAGCCGCATTTGGACGTTAGGCCACTTGCTGATGCTCCTGTTGACGTTCAAGACGTTCACTAACAATCGGAGTTGACTTGTTTTGACGCTGTGCGTCAACCTCCGCATTCTAGAGTTGTTTTGACTGCTCAGTCTAGGCAGTCAAAGCAGTCTCGAGTGGACGCTGTGCGTCCTCACGCACCTGTTGTGGTTGACAGTTCAGTTGTTGACAGTTCACAGACTGTCAAGCAGTTACATGACGTTGCGTTCTGGTCCGCTACTAATGCACCAGTGAGTGTGGACTCTGTTTGTAAAGCATTGCCACCACGGTAGGTCTCTCCCTTGCTTGAGACTCAGCTTTTATCGGACAAGGTTCCTGTAGATGAGGAAGTTGCTGTTCCCCCTCCTACTGATATTCCCTTGAGGACTCTGTCAGATGGAGAGGAGCCTAAAGCTGCTTAGCCTCCTATGGACTATAATTAAATCATGATGATTTGTTTTAAGGATCTTTGTCCGGATCTTTTTGTAACTGCTGCTCCTCGTTCGCCTAAACGTCAGAGCTTACACTAGGCCTAGCTACTTCGAAGCCGTTGTTTTTAAGCTAGTGCTCTCTCGCTCTCCTAGAGAGCTTTACGTTGGCTAGGCGACTGGTTTTTCACCAGGAGGAGTTTGGGGGATACAGCCTTTGCTTTCCCTTCTTTTAAACTGGCTTATAGAGCGAGAGTCTGATATGACACGAGAGAAGTTCTCGGCTTGGGAGTTCATGCCTCTGCCCAGATAGACTTCTCAATTCTGGTAGACTCTCCCTGGCGCCTGGCCAGGAGACGCTCCAAGTTGTTTACAGGTCAACTTCACAGCTGTTTTCGAGCCTTTGAAGTTTTGCTGTACAATTATGTCACGCATAACAAGGCTTTCAGGGATGGTAAACGGTACCGCCTCAGTCGCTAACCCCGTCTGTTGCCACACCTGCTCCCGTAGACCCTAAATGGGCTTTGCTGCAAGACATGCAGTCCAAGCTTGCGTCCTTGATAGAGGACTTTAATGCGGAGAAGGTTGCTACCGAACCTTCTGGCCAACAACCTTCCAACCGGTCGGTTGTGCGCCCTGTTGACGCTGAGGTAACCTACTCGCGTCTGCCAGTTGAGGTGGTTCCTCCACCGATGCGACCCAGTGTGGGTTGCCAGCCGCACGTTGACGTTAAGCGACGCTCGGAGGTGGTTGTTGACGTTCAGGACGTTCAACAACCAGCAGAGGTGACTTGTTTTGACGCAGTGCGTCAACCTCAGCAACCCGGTAGGGTGTTGACTGCACAACCCAGACGGTCTAGACAGTCTCGGGTTGACGCTGTGCTTCCTCGCGCACCCATGGTTGTTGACAGTTCACAGACTGTGCAGCAGTTCCATGATACTGCGTCCGGCTCCGTCACGCATCCACCAGTGCGACCGGACTCAGCGAGCCAGACGTTGCCCACTCCGTTGCCGTTTCCTCATCAGTTTTCGGATGAGGAACCCTCTGATGAGGACGTTGCTGAACAACAAGACAATCAGCCCCCAGAATAGATCAAGCCCTGCTATCCATCCAGAAGATGCTGAAGAAGGAACGCTGCTCAGTCAGGCTGTGGATGAGTCTGGTAGGGACGCTGTCACCCGTGGAACAATTTGTGTCACTAGGAAAACTTCACCTCCGTCCTTTTCAATACCATCTAGCTTTCACTGGAAAAAGGACAAGACGCTAGAAGCGGTCTCGATCCCGGTTTCCGAAAAGATAGTCTTGTCTGACTTGGTGGAAGGACAATATCAACCTAAGAGAGGGTCTTCCCTTGGCTGTTCAGACTCCCAACCACGTTCTCTTCTCGGACGCATCGGACGTGGGCTGGGGCGCGACACTAGACGGTCGGGAATGCTCAGGACTGTGGAACTCGAGTCAGAGGAGCATGCATATCAACTGCAAGGAGCTGTTGGCAGTACATCTGACCTTGAAAAGCTTCAAGTCTCTCCTTCGAGGCAAAGTGGTGGAAGTTAACTCGGACATCACCACGGCCTTGGCGTACATCTCCAAACAAGAAGGTACCCACTCACTGACGTTGTACGAGATCATCTGGTCAAAAGGTCAAGACATCTCCCTAGTAACGAGGTTCATCCAAGGCGACTTGAACGTCATAGCAGATTGTCTCAGTCGGAAAGGGCAAGTACAGACGCTCCCCAACTTACGAACGAGTTACGTTCCGAACGATCGTTCGTAAGTTCAAACTGTTCGTAAGTTGCTTCAGTGCCATATTTTGTATTATAATTTATGTTTAAGGCATATACAGTACTGTATAAGTATATTGAAGGTTTATATAAGTATGTTTAATAATGTTTAAGGCTTGTATAAGTAACCTGTATTGGTTTGTACTGAAAAAAACATTTAATAAAATGGAGAGAATACGTACAGTACTGTACTACGTATGTTAGAGAGAGAGAGAGAGAGAGAGAGAGAGAGAGAGAGAGAGAGAGAGAGAGAGAGAGAGAGAGAGAGAGAGAGAGAGAGAGAGAGGGGTTAGTTTACTGAATTGTTTTATTTAAATTTTGACCGACGGAATCATTCTTTGTAGAGTTTACGTCACGTATCTTGTGACGTCATGTATTTGGCGGAAGAGCGCTGACAAACCGAATGATTTCCTTTCATTATGTTGCCGAGTAATCTTATTACAGAATTCTCATAATCGAAACACCGAGTAACGATATCAAGTGTTTTAGTGGTCTGTATCATTAGTTATGAGATTAGTAGCCTACAACTTACCGTAAAGTTAAGAAAAAAAAAGTCTGATGTTATATTTCTTCTTGCGGAAGGCGAGAGGCAAATCAAGTGATTTTCTTCCGATCCGTTACTATTCCCGTAATCGAAACATCGAATAAGGATATAAAGAATTTTTTAATATTTTCAAAGAAATATGAAGACTTAACTGCATTAAAAATCAAAATACGAGAGAGAGAGAGAGAGAGAGAGAGAGAGAGAGAGAGAGAGAGAGAGAGAGAGAGAGAGAGAGAGAGAGAGAGAGAGAGAGAGAGAGAGAAGGGGGGGGGGTGCGTATTCCGTCTATAACTAATAATAAGGTCTATCAACGAACTGTATGGAAAATGTGATACCCTATAATATATTAGCGCTGTTGTAATATTCACTATGAAGAGATTTCGAATATCAAGAAAATTATATAAATCAGTGTTATTCGTACTATATGTGCGCATAATCGTAATACTGCAGCGTCACCTTGAGATCAGCTGATCTCCCAACCAAAAGTAAATCAAAAGTAATTGTTGATTATTGAAATGCTCAAGAAATTAAAAAAAAAAATATGAACGTGCTTTAATAAACCACAATTAAACACAATAATGTCTAATGAAATATGAAGGCTTAATATTGAACGAAAAATTGAATACTGTATGAAGCTTTAGAATTAACTACCCGTATGCGATTGACAGAGCGAGCACACACACACACACACACACACAGAAAGAGCTACAATGATTTCGCATGATACCTAATAATAAGAACTGTAGGGAAACTGATTTTCTGTAACATATTGGCGCTGATGTGATATTCATCTTGAAGATATTTCTAATATGTTAAGAAATAAAAAAAAAAATGCCAAAAGTCTGATGACGTTATATTTCTTCTGACGGAAGGCGAGAGGCAAATCAAGTGGTTTTCTTCCGATCCGTTACTATTCCTTTAATTGAAACATCGAATAAGGATATAAAATTTTTTTTAATAATTTTCAAAGAAATGTGAAGATATAACTGCATTAAAAATCAAAATACGGAGAGAGAGAGAGAGAGAGAGAGAGAGAGAGAGAGAGAGAGAGAGAGAGAGAGAGAGAGAGAGAGAGAGAGAGAGAATTTAACTTAAAATGAAATCTACGGATGTTTACGAACATGTTTGGACTTCCTTCAATTTGTGTTCGTATGTACCGTTGTTCGTAACTCGAATGTTCGTAAGTAGGGGAGCATCTGTAATTCCAACCGAATGGACCCTCCACAAGGATGTGTGCAAGAGACTTTGGGCCAATTGGGGTAAAACCATCCATAGATCTCTTTGCAACCTCGCTGACCAAGAGGCTTCCAATCTATTGCTCTCCAGTCCCGGACCCAGCAGCAATACATATAGATGCTTTCCTCCTAGATTGGTCACATCTGGATCTCTACGCATTCCCACCGTTCAAGATTGTCAACAAGGTACTGCAGAAGTTCGCCTCTCACGAAGGGACAAGGTTGACGTTAGTTGCTTCCCTCTGGCCCGCGAGAGAATGGTTCACCGAGATACTTCGATGGTTAGTAGACGTTCCCAGTAGTCTTCCTCTAAGGGTAGACCTTCTACGTCAGCCACACGTAAAGAAGGTACTCCAAAGCCTCCACGCTCTTCGTCTGACTGCCTTCAGACTATCGAAAGACTCTCGAGAGCTAGAGGCTTTTCGAAGGAAGCAGCCAGTGCGATTGCTAGAGCAAGGAGAGCTTCTTCCATTAGAGTCTACCAATCGAAGTGGGAAGTCTTCCGAGACTGGTGCAAGTCAGTTTCTGTATCCTCGACCAGTACCTCTGTAGCTCAAATAGCTGTTTTTCTCTTATACCTGAGAAAAGGACGATCCCTTTCAGCTCCCACTATCAAGGGCTACAGAAGCATGTTGGCATCGGTCTTCCGGCATAGAGGCTTAGATCTTTCCAAACATAAAGATCTGCAAGACCTCCTTAAGTCTTTTGAGACCACCAAGGAGCGTCGTTTGGCTACCCCTGGATGGAATTTAGACGTGGTACTAAGATTCTTCATGTCAGACAGTTTGGAGCCATTACAATCAGCCTCCCTGAAAGATCTCACTCTTAAGACTCTTTTCATGGTATGCTTAGCCTCGGCTAAAAGTGTCAGTGAGATTCATGCCTTCAGCAAGAACATAGGATTTTCGTCAGAAAAAGCCACTTGTTCGCTACAGCTTGGTTTTCTAGCCAAAACTGAGCTGCCTTCTCGGCCTTGGCCTAAATCTTTCGATATCCCCAGCTTATCGGAGATCGTAGGCAATGAACTAGAAAGAGTCTTATGCCCTGTTAGAGCTCTTAAGTTCTATTCAAAGCGTACTAAACCTTTACAAGGCCAATCTGAAGCTTTATGGTGTTCAGTTAAGAAACCATCCTTGCCTTTGTCAAAGAATGCTTGGTCAGACTTTATCAGATTGTTAATACGAGAAGCTCATTCACATCTGAGTGAGGAAGACCGAACTTTGCTTAAGGTGAAGACGCACGAAGTTAGAGCTGTAACAACTTCCGTGGCCTTTAAGCAAAATATATCTCTGCAAAGTATCATGGACGCAACCTATTGGAGAAGCAAGTCAGTGTTCGCGTCATTTTACTTGAAAGATGTCCAGTCTCTTTACAAGAACTGCTACACACTGGGACCATTCGTAGCAGCGAGTGCAGTAGTGGGTGAGGGCTCAACCACTACAATTCCCTAATTCCATACCCTTTTAATCTTTCTCTTGAAATGTTTTTATTGTTGTTTTTTGGGTTGTCCGGAAGGCTAAGAAGCCTTTCGCATCCTGGTTGATTTGGCGGGTGGTCAAAGTCATTTCTTGAGAGCGCCTAGATTAGGGGTTTTGATGAGGTCCTGTTGTATGGGTTGCAACCCTTGATACTTCAGATCCTAGGGGTCGATCAGCATCCTAAGAGGATCGCGAGGCTCCGTAAGGAAGACGTACTTAAAAGGCAGAGAAATTGTTCAAGTCGACTTCCTTACCAGGTACCTATTTATTTTGTTTTTGTTATTTTGATAACTTCTAAAATGAAATAAAAACTCTTAGCTCATAAAAGTGTAAACATATATTGCTGGTCTCTACCCACCCCCCTGGGTGTGAATCAGCTATATAATCACCGGCTAAGTTAAATATTGAAAAATGTTATTTTGATAATAAAATAAATTTTTGAATATACTTACCCGGTGATTATAAATTAAAGGACCCTCCCTTCCTCCCCAATAGAGACGCAGTGGGACGAGGAGAAAATTGAGTCTTTGTTTACATTGAGTACTGGGTATCTGGACGACAGATGGCGCTGTTGGGCACACCCGCAACCTGTGTAGCGATCGCTGGCGAGTTTTTACCGTAGAGTTGTCTGTCGGGCAACAGAGTTGCAGCTATATAATCACCGGGTAAGTATATTCAAAAATTTATTTTATTATCAAAATAACATTTCGTTACCTGTAATTCCATTAATACTGTAATTAGTAATATCTGCTCTTACTGATTGTTCATTGCATTACATATGACATATAATTAAGCACAGAAAGAAATAAAACACGAAAAGAGAATGTGATCATACGATAATTCAGTACTGTATACAGTACGTAGTAAAATTAAATCGAACATGAAATGCAAATCAGATGCAGTCATACCATATTAGAATGGTGTAAGGCTGCTGTTGGCTACTACTGTACTACAAATGTAATGGATGTGCTTCTTTTCCATAAATCTTTTGTATGTATACGTACGTAGTACTGCATCCAATAATATTCTTTGTTGCAAAAATCACATTTCTAATAAGCGTACGAGAGAGAGAGATAGAGAGAGAGAGAGACACACATCCTACAACAAAAGCGTAAAATAGCGTACGTAAAGCTGTATTATTATTATTGTTATTATTATTATTATTGTTGTTGTTGTTATTAAAATTATTATTGTTTTTATTATTATTATCATTATTATTATTATTATTATTATTATTATTATTACAGTATCATTATTTATTATTATTATTATTATTATTACTGTACAGTACACTATACGCAGGGTATCTTGTACTTTGAATTGGTAACCTACGTAGCATATAAGACGGGTTGTGATTGGTTCAAGCGCTGATAGATGACGAATCAGAACTCAAGTTTTGTTATCTAGCCTGTGATTGGTGTTTTGCCCGCATCTCCAACTTCCAGCCTCTTTTCGCGGCCACTTTCTCTCCCGCCGTATCGCTGTGTAGACGTTGTTAAGTTTGTGAACTTTAATCTGTGATGTGCGCAACTGTTTTAAGTTGAACTTTTTGTTGAACTTTCTGTTAAATCCTACTGTACAATGGCTCCCAAGCGTTCTGCTTCTACTAAGGCTGGTAGTGAGCCTAAACGCCACCGAAGGATGATGACGATTGCTGAGAAGGTGACGCTTCTCGATATGTTAAAAGACGGTAGAAGTTTTGCGTCCGCAGCCCGCCATTTTGGAATCAATGAATCCACCGTTCGCTATATCAAGAAGGACGAGGCAAACATTAGAAAGACGGCTGCAATCACCTTTAGCAGATCAGCGAAGCGAGTCGTTACCACGCGTAATAAAACGATCATATGCATGGAAGGTGCTTTAGCTGTGTGGATTGCCGACTGCCGGAAGAAGAACATAGCCTTGGATACGAACACCATCCGAACAAAGGCTTTGAGCTTGTATGAGAATTTTGCGGCAAAGGAACCTCAAGACGACGATGGCAACCATGCTGAAGAAGATGATGATGCAGATGAATACAAGCAGGTGGATACAAGCCGGAACAAGTCTTTAATAATGGATGAGACCGGCTTGTTTTGGAAGAGAATGCCATCACGAACTTTCCTGTTCAAAGAAGAAGCCAAAGCCTCTGGCTTTAAAGCATTCAAGGATCGCGTTACCCTCGTGATGTGTGGCAATGCTGCTGGATTTTTGCTAAAGCCGGGGCTTATTTATAAGTCGAAAAATCCTCGCGCTTTGAAAAATAAAAACAAGAATCTCCTTCCCGTGTACTGGATGCATAATCCAAAAGCATGGATTACGAAGATGCTGACCTCCAACTGGTTCCACCAATATTTCATCCCGCAAGTCAGTGAATATCTCTTAGAGAAGGGCTTGCCATTCAAGATCCTTCTCCTTATGGATAACACTGGTGGACACGCAACTGACCTGTCGCGTGAGGGCGTTCAGGTTGAGTTCCTGCCACCCAACACCACGTCATTAATTCAACCGATGGACCAGGGGGTTATCAGGGCATTCAAGGCCCTCTACACGAAGAATACCTTGGCGGACCTCGTTGCGTGTGTGGATGCTGCCCAAGATGATGAGGATGAAGATTTTAACTGGAAGGCGTATTGGTGGCAGTACACCATAGCCACGTGCCTGAAGAATATTCAGAAGGCACTGCAAGAGATGAAACCTGCAACCGTGAATGCGAGCTGGAAGAAGTTGTGGCCCCAGATTGTTTACGACGACGAGGGATTTACTCCGTCTGAAATCCAACACTCTGAAATACGCAAATCTGTGCCGTTGGCTGCCATAATTGAAGGTGACGGGTTTGGCGACATGACGACTGAAGACGTCGACGAGTTGTTGGACTGCCATTCCCAGCCGCTAACTGACATAGACCTAGAAGACCTGACGAAATCGGCAAGTGAAGAAGAGAGTGAAACGCAGGAAGAGACCCAAGAAAATGTCGAAGAAACGGGCTTAACATTAGAACGGCTTGCCAAGTTCTGCAACCATATGAAGGAGGCGAAAGAAATGTTGCAAGAGTGGGACGAGGATATGGTTCGGTCTATGCAATTCTCCAACAAGGTCGATGACATCATGACTCCCGACAGGATGCTCTTAGAGCGAAAAAAGAAGCAGCGGCAGCAACTTCCGATCACAATGTTCTTCCAGCCTCGCAAAAAAGAGCCAGTTCCTCCTGCTAGTACGCCTTCGGAAGAAATTGAAGAAGTTGAAGAGGTGTCCCAGGAAAAGACACCTCCGTCTGAAGAGACGTAAAATACTATTATTGGCTGCACAGTAGAAGACATCATCAGCTTCATCATCATCATTTCTACTGTGCAGCAAATTCATCGCCATCATCATTCAAGTTTTTCTTGAACTTCTTTCGTGGTGAGTACAGTAACAATCTTTATTTTTTACTTTAATATTCTAACATTTTAATATTTGTGCCTGTTTTAGTTTAGTACTGTATGCATTAAGTTAAAGGGAAGGTTTTAAAAGTCTGAAGAGTATACATGTTGTAACCTATCATATTTTTTTTGTTTAAAATTTACATTTTCGTACGTAAAACAATCTCTCTCTCTCTCTCTCGTACAGGTAAATTGTTTTCCTGCTTTGCTACGTACAGTATGTACTGTATGATTTTATATAGATACGGTAAATAATATTTGTAATAACATTTTTAAATATTAAACTTAGCCGGTGAATATATAATAGCTGACGTCTCGGACGGCTCGACAGAAACACAAAAACTCGCGAGCGATCGCCATGAAGGTTGCGGGTGTGGCCACCAGCGCCGACTATCGGCCAGATACCGCATATACTTGTAAACAGCTCCAGTTCTTCTCTGTCGGTCTTGTCGACAAGTTGATTCTGCTTGCTGTTGACCTGGAGTTTTCGTCATTTTTGGTGAAGTACCTCTTTTTGGTTGTTTCGAGCTTTCGCAGTGACAGTTGTTTTTCTCTTCAATTAAAACTCTTGAACCGTTTTTTGGCTAGTTTTTATTGTTTATGACTTTGGATTTGTTTTGGATTTTCTTTGACTGTTCAATATGGCTGACCCTTCTCCTATCCCTGACCCTTCTCCTATCCCTGGACCTAAATTTCGCAAATGTAATGCTAGGGATTGTAACAAACGTCTTCCCAAGGCCTCTCTCGACCCACATACCGTGTGTTCTAATTGCCGGGGTAAAACCTGCCAATTAGGAGATCGGTGTGATGAGTGCGTGGTCTTGTCGGAATTCGACTGGCTAGAGTTTGATAAATATTCTCGTAAGCTGGAGAGAGATAGGGTGAGGAGAAGCTCCTCTAGGTCGTTGGAATTTTCCTCCTCCCATGCCCCTGAACCTAATCCTTCCCCTGTAGTAGTTGTTCCTGAAACCTCTACTAGCACTCATGAACCTTCCATGCGGGATATGTTGCTTGCCATTCAAGCTTTGGGCGAGAGAGTTGAGTCCTTAGCATCGGACCGTAATCAACTCATGTCGGATGTGAATTTATTGAAGTGTCAGAGTGCCAAATCAGAAAATCGTGGGGATAAAGTGATAAGTGCGCAAAGTGTTTTTAGTGTTGCGACCGAGGGTTCATCTGTTCGTGCTTGTCGTTCCCCCAGTCGGAGACCTCTTTCAGGCTCCCCTGCACCAGGGAGAAGTAATGTCGTAGGACTTAAGGGGACGAGAGGCTTTAACCAACGTACAGACGTTCCCTCTTTGGTATCGGGCATGTCTCGTCAAGATCGCCCCTACCATAAGACGAGCGAGGCTGTTTTCTCCTCGTCATCCGAAGGCTTCTCGCAAAAGAAACCTTGGCGCATGGTTTCTAGACCCTTGAAGCGGAAGTCAGTCCCTTCAGGACAGGTCCAGCGTCCTGGCTGTAGCCATTGGGACAGCTCTGACCCTTTGCAGTCGTCGGAAGACTGTTCGCCGATTAAACGTAAGCGTAACACGGGCTCCGAGAGTCTCAGTAAAGGCAATGTTTTGCCGACACAGACGTTACCATCGTCTCGGCCCGTCCCGACTCCCGTTGATCCTAAATGGGTTGTCCTGCAGGATATGCAGACTAAGCTTGCCTCCCTTATGGAGGAGTATACCGTTGAGCAGGTTCACGATGATCCTCGCCGTTACGCTGATCGAGACTCTGGCTGTCAGCCGCCCAAACGAGCTTTTACTCGTCCTTTTGACGTTATGAAACGTGATGTCGGTAGTTTGTCACGTCAGTCACGTGACTTGGATCCTCACTCGCTGCAGTCCCGTGTTGACTTTCAGCCGCTGCCGCAGCCTCGTGTTGACGTTCAGCCGCTGCCGCAGTCTCATGTTGACGTTCAGGACGTTCGCCAACCAGCTCAGTTGCCTCGTTTTGACGTTGAGCGTCAAGCACCGCAGTCAAGGGTTGTTTTGACTGCTCAGTCTCGGCAGTCAAGGCAGTCTCGACTTGATGTCGAGCGTCCATCAACTCCTGTTGTTGTTGCTGGTCAGTCCTTTCAGCAGCGACATAACGTCGCTTCCTTGACTGCTACTGCTGCTCCTTTGCTTGTGGACTTTGCCTGTCAAGCATTGCCACCGCGGCAGGTCTCTCCTTTTCTTGAGACTCAACAATTGTCGGACGAGGTTCCTTCAGATGAGGATGTTGCTGATCCTCCGCCTACTGATATTCCTTTGGGTGTTTTATCAGACGGAGAAGAGCCTAAAGCTGCTCAACCCTCTATGGACTTTAAGAAAATCATGATGATTTTTAAGGATCTTTTCCCAGACCATTTTGTAACTTCTGCTCCTCGTTCGCCTCCGTCAGAGTTTGCGCTAGGCCTAGCTACTTCGAAGCCTTCTTAAGCTAGTGCTCTCTCGCTCTTCTAAGAGGGCTTTACGTTTGCTAGGCGACTGGTTGGTTACCAGGAGGAGTTTGGGGAAGACGGCCTTTGCTTTCCCTCCTTTTAAACTAGCTTCTAGAGCGAGCGTCTGGTATGACACGGGAGAAGTTATCGGCTTGGGAGTCCCTGCCTCTGCCCAGGGAGACTTCTCAAGCCTCGTAGACTCTCCCCGTCGCCTGGCCATGAGACGCTCTAAAGTTTGTTGGTCCTCCTCGGACCTTGACCATCTCCTTAAAGGGGTTTACAGGGCCTTCGAAGTTTTTAACTTTTTAGATTGGTCTTTAGGAGCATTAAGCAGGAAGATCTCGTCGGCCGACCAGGATGTTTCCGTGCTTATTATGTCTTGCATGGACAAAGCCATCCGTGATGGCTCCAATGAGCTCGCCGCTACCTTTACGGCTGGAGTCCTGAAGAAGAGGGAGACTCTTTGCTCGTTCCTTTCGGCAGGAGTGACTCCCTGTCAAAGGTCGGAGCTTCTCTTTGCCCCCTTATCAGCTGCCTTGTTTCCTCAACAGCTGATCAAGGACATTGCGGCTTCGCTGGTGCAGAAGGATACACACGACCTGATGGCGACTTCTGCTCGCAAGGGTGCTCCTTCATCGTCTTATGTCGTGAGACCCAAGATCGATACCCCAGCGACTAGGTTTATCCCGCCCTTTCGTGGCAGAGCCCCCAGCAGAGGAGGCGCTCGTGCCGACGGTAAAAGAGGCAAGAGGAGAGGATCCAAGTCCTCCCGTGGCAGAGTCTGACTGCCCACGTCCTCAGACAGCGGTAGGGGCCAGACTGAACAGCTTCTGGCAGGCCTGGGAGAAGAGGGGTGCAGACCAAGAGTCTGTGTTGTTGCTCAAGGAGGGGTACAAAATACCTTTTGTACGCAGACCTCCTCTAGTAACAGTTCCTTTAGACCTCTCTCCCAGGTATCGAGAGGAGTCAAGGAGACAAGCTCTACATCAGCAGGTTTCTCTGTTGCTAGAGAAGGGAGCGGTGGTGAAAGTCTCGAACCTTCAATCACCGGGATTTTACAACCGTCTCTTCCTAGTCCCAAAGCATACGGGAGGTTGGAGGCCAGTGCTGGACGTCAGTGCGCTCAACGTTTTTGTTGTAAAAACAAAATTTACGATGGAGACCACGAAGTCCGTCCTAGCAGCGGTCAGAGAGGGAGACTGGATGGTCTCTCTCGACCTGCAGGATACGTACTTCCACATTCCTATACACCCAGATTCTCAACCGTATCTGAGGTTTGTTTACAGGAATGTGGTGTACCAGTTCCGAGCACTGTGCTTCGGCCTCAGCCCTGCTCCTCTCGTGTTTACGAGGCTCATGAGGAATGTGGCAAAATTCCTTCATTTATCGGGAATTCGAGCCTCCCTGTACCTGGACGACTGGCTTCTCAGAGCATCGTCCTGTCATCGCTGTCTGCAGGACCTTCAATGGACGTTGTGTCTGGCAAAGGAGTTCGGACTGTTGGTGAACTTAGAAAAGTCTCAACTGAATCCCTCCCAGACGATTCTCTATTTGGGGATGGAGATTCGCAGTCTAATTTTTCGGGCTCTTCCGTCTGCCACCAGGATAGAGCAAGCCCTGCTCAAAGTCCGCCTCATGCTGAAAAAAGACCGTTGCTCAGTAAGAAGTTGGATGAGCCTCTTAGGGACTCTGTCATCCCTGGAGCAATTTGTCTCACTAGGGAGACTTCACCTTTGCCCTCTCCAGTTCCATCTAGACTTCCATTGGAACAAGAGCAAGACTTTGGAAGCTGTGTCAATCCCGATCTCCGAGCCAGTAAAAACGTGCCTGAACTGGTGGGACAGCAACATAAGTCTGCGAGAGGGTCTGTCCCTGGCGGTCAAGAACCCAAACCACGTGTTGTTCTCAGACGCGTTGGATTTGGGTTGGGGAGCGACTCTGGACGGTCTGGAATGTTCGGGTCTTTGGACGTCGGATCAGAAAAGCATGCACATCAACTGCAAGGAGCTGTTGGCGGTTCACTTGGCCTTGACGAGTTTCGAGAGCATTCTTCGAAACAAAGTGGTAGAAGTCAATTCGGACAACACCACAGCCTTGGCGTACATCTCCAAGCAAGGAGGCACTCACTCCCACACACTGTTCGTCATCGCAAGGGACCTCCTCATCTGGTCAAAAAATCGAGGCATCTCCCTGTTGACAAGATTCATCCAGGGGGACTTGAATGCTTGGCGGACTGTCTCAGTCGGAGAGGTCAGGTGATCCCCACAGAATGGACCCTCCACAAGGACGTGTGCAAGAGTCTTTGGGTGACTTGGGGTCAACCCACCATAGACCTCTTTGCCACCTCGTTGACCAAAAGGCTCCCGACCTATTGCTCTCCAGTCCCAGATCCAGAGGCGGCCCACATAGATGCGTTTCTACTGGACTGGTCTTACCTGGACGCGTACGCATTCCCGCCGTTCAAGATCATCAACAAGGTACTGCAGAAGTTCGCCTCTCACGAAGGGACAAGGTTGACGTTGGTTGCTCCCCTCTGGCCCGCGAGAGAGTGGTTCACAGAGGTACTTCAATGGCTGTTAGACGTTCCAAGGAGTCTTCCTTTAAGGATGGATCTCTTACGGCAGCCCCACGTAAGGAGTCTTCATCAAAGCCTCCCCGCGCTTCGTCTGACTGCCTTCAGACTATCGAAAGACTCTCAAGAGCTCGAGGTTTTTCGAAGGAGGCAGCCAGAGCGATTGCGAGAGCTAGGAGAGCTTCTACCATCAAGGTCTACCAGTCAAAGTGGGAAGTCTTTAGCGACTGGTGCAAGTCATCATCCATTTCCTCTTCCAGTACCTCTGTAGCCCAAATTGCAGACTTTCTCCTGCATCTGAGAAATGTTCGCTCCCTCTCGGCTCCCACTATTAAGGGCTACAGGAGCATGTTGGCTTTTGTGTTCAGACATAGAGGCTTAGATCTGTCCAATAATAAAGATCTCCAAGATCTCCTTAAGTCCTTCGAGACCTCTAAGGAGCGTCGTATGGCAACTCCTGGATGGAACTTAGACGTGGTCCTAAGGTTCCTAATGTCCGACAGGTTTGAGCCATTACATTCAGCCTCCCTGAAGGATCTCACCCTCAAGACGCTTTTCTTAGTGTGCTTGGCTTCGGCTAAAAGGGTCAGTGAGATCCATGCCTTTAGTAAAAACATCGGCTTTTCTACAGATAAAGCCACATGTTCGCTTCAGCTTGGTTTCTTGGCCAAAAATGAACTGCCTTCTCATCCTTGGCCTAAGTCGTTTGATATACCTTGCCTATCAGAGATCGTAGGCAACGAGTTTGAAAGAGTACTGTGCCCAGTTAGAGCTCTTAAGTGTTATTTAAATCGTACCAAATCCTTACGAGGTGGATCTGAGGCCTTGTGGTGCTCAGTTAAGAAGCCCTCATTGCCTATGTCTAAAAATGCTTTATCGTATTTTATTAGATTTTTAATCGGAGAGGCTCATTCTCACTTAAGTGAAAAAGATCGTTGCTTGCTTAAGGTCAAGACGCACGAAGTAAGAGCGATAGCAACTTCCGTGGCCTTTAAGCAAAACAGATCTCTGCGAAGTATTATGGACGCGACCTTTTGGAGGAGCAAGTCGGTGTTCGCTTCATTTTACTTAAAAGACGTCCAGACTCTTTATGAGGACTGCTACACACTGGGTCCATTCGTTGCAGCGAGTGCAGTAGTGGGTGAGGGTTCTACCACTACATTCCCTTAATTCCAATATCCTTTTAATCTTCTCTTGAAATGTTTTTAATCTTGTTTTGGGTTGTACGGAAGGCTAAGAAGCCTTTCGCATCCTTTTTGATTTGGCGGGTGGTCAAATGTCGTTTCTTGACAGCGCCCAGATTAAGGGTTTTGATGAGGTCCTGTTGTATGGGTGGTCGCCCTGGATACAACAGCTCCTGGGAGTCTTTCAGCATCCTGAGAGGATGGCTGGGCTTCGTGAGGAAAGCGGACTAATAAGGCAGAGTAATCGTCAGAGTCAGCTTCCTTACCAGGTACCTATATTTATTTGGGTTTTGTTGTGATATAACTGTCAAAAACTCTAAGCATATACGCCTTTATTGTATTAATACTGGTCTCTACCCACCACCATCGGTGTGAATCAGCTATTATATATTCACCGGCTAAGTTTAATATTTAAAAATGATATTTTGATTATAAAATAAATTTTTGAATATACTTACCCGGTGAATATATAAATTAAAGGCCCTCCCTTCCTCATCGATAGAGACCCAGCGGAATGAGAAGAACTGGAGCTGTTTACAAGTTTATGCGGTATCTGGCCGATAGTCGGCGCTGGTGGGCACACCCGCAACCTTCATGGCGATCGCTCGCGAGTTTTTGTGTTTCTGTCGAGCCGTCCGAGACGTCAGCTATTATATATTCACCGGGTAAGTATATTAAAAAATTTATTTTCTGGGCTCCGACCTGTGCCGCGCAGTGAAATACTCCTAGAGCACTATTTCTAAGGAATATAACTGCTATATATTACCAGAGAAAAAAAAGCATAGGAATGCCAGGTTGAACCCAGCTCGCTCACCTATATAAGGTGTCGGTATAAAATACTGGGGCGTGATAATTCACAACCAGAGGTCTCGCACTATTTAGATATCTCCTCTTCAAAATCCCCGCCACAGCGAGGTGCCGTTCAACACTACTACCACTAACCCAACCCACGCCAGTGACGTCACTCCTTTATAGCACTGTTGTTATAAAGTCCAACATGTTTTTTTCTTGTGTTTACCCTTGGATTTATCATTATTTTATAATCGATGGCCGATTCCCATGATACCCCATCGAAGTTAAGTACTTTATCCATGAGTTTTAGCGAGATTGGGCAGTGTAACCTCTGTTTTTATTAATTGAGAAGGGTTTATATATGAACGGCGTCCCCGTTCTTACCGTTCATGGTTCGGCTCTGCCCTTTTTCTCGTTAGTTCGTCCGTCATTAATATTTGTTCGAACTTTTAGGAGTTTTTTCCTTACATTTATATAGTACACCGTCTTTATGCTTTCATCTAGCATTAATTTTATGTTATCCTTTGATATCAGTGTTAGCGTTTCATCAAGGAGTAGGTTATGTTGGTATGCCTGCATTCGTGCATGTTGGTGGATTGCGTCACCTTTGAGATTGTTTCGCTAGTTCTAGGAAGACGACCATCTCACTTATTATTATTAAACCTTTTAGTTTTATTTCGTACGCTCCACCTAGTTTTACATTTGGTTCGAGTGGGACTCTCGCGTATTTTGTTGTTTTTACTGTTCGATCTACCGCTTCAGTAACTAGGTTGGTACCCCTGCTTTCCATCTGCTGATGGCGTCATGCTCCTCCCTTACCACTCGCCCGAGTCCCTCTCTCGCCATATTATTTCTGCATGCCTAACCTTACTTACGTGATTTCGCTTTTAATTCATTAATTATTTTTATGTATTTGTGCATTGATATTATATTTATTGCTTTACTCCGTTATGATCATATTTTTGGGATTTTCATGTCATGTTGAGGGGATCTCCAGTTGGTAGCCCTGTCTACCACTACGCACTGGTGATTCCCCGGTACCATACCCCCCCCCCCCACAGGTTGGGGAGGCTATTCCATCCCCCCCTCCTCCAGTGTACACCCTTCCTCTCACTCGATGGTTGTTGGTTATGACATACGGGTCAAGTATGCTTGTTCCTCAGTCTTCCCTCAACGTTCCGACATATTGAGGACTGAGTGTACCCACGGGGTGTGACTTAGTCTCATTCATTCATACCGGGTGGTTTCGTCTCCTCCCCTCCCGTCGCCCCGATTGGCCATCGGTCGGGGGAGGGGGAGGGCCGGGACCACCGGGGACTATCACACGTGATTAGTCGGTATGACTGCACCTTGGTGTAACTTTTGCTTTTAGCTATGGTTGTAAGAATGAGCACTTATATTAGGAGTGTCCCCACCTACGGTACCTCCTGCTATTATTGTCCGCATAGGACTTATTAATATCCCATATCATTATATTATATTCTACATGAATCATTACCTTCGTCCCGGTACCTCCGGTTGGGTAGTGGGGGTTCCATTGGCTCCCCTCGCGCTCTCCCGTGGTGCCCTCCCGTCATCAGACATCGGAGCCTCCTGGCTCTTAAATACAAGATCTGTTGACACTGACACAGTTTTGATTAATTTCCTCCCTCCGGGAGCCCTATTCAATTACAGACATTAGTTTTAGATCATAACTGGAGTTTTCTATTTATGTATTTTAAGGATGTATCTTAGGTTACTTTAAGTTTACTTTAAGTTACTTTAAGTTTACTTTAAGTTACTTTAAGTTTACTTTACCAACCCTGTTCCCCGGCCCCGGGGGCCCCGGAACTAGTTTTGATTATATTTATTCATCACTGTTTTTTGCATCCTTTTTCATCCCTTTTTATTTTATACCTCCCTGGTAATGACGGGATGGTATATTCCTCGCAATGACAATATTATTTCATTGATAATCTTAACTTATTACAGAATTGTTTCAACAATGTCTGTTAATTTTTATAATTTTTTCCCCGGTTACTATACCGGTTCGAAATTTTGTTCATAGCCTTTTGTCCCGATTTCATATCGGTCTATTTTAAGAATCCGGAACACCCGGATCTTTTTAGGTTATTAACCTATTATGGGATACTCACGTATCTGTATTTTATTCTATACTTCCCAAGTAGCGATGGGATAGTGTATTTCAAGCTATGACAATATTATTTCATTGATAACCTTAACTTATTACGGGATTGTTTTAACAATGTCAGTTTATTTATAAGTTTTTCCCCGGTTACTAAACCGGTCCTAGAGTTGTTCATAGCCTTTTGTCCCGGTTTCATATCGGTCTACTTTAAGAACCCGGAACACCCGGATCCTTTTAGGTTACTAACCTATTATGGGACACTCACGTATCTTTATTTTATTCTATACTTCCCAAGTAGCAACGGGATAGTATATTTCTCGCCATGACAATATTTTTTCATTGATAACCTTAACTTATTATGGAATTGTTTTAACGAAGTCAGTTAACTTATGATAAGTTTTTCCCCGGTTACTGTACCGATCTGAATTTTGTTCATAGTCTTTTGTCCCGATTTCATATTGGTCTAATTCAAGAATTCGGAGCATCCGGATCTCTTTAGGTTACTGACCTGCTATGGGATACTTATGTATCTTTATGTTATTCTATACTTCCCCAGTACCGACGGGATAGTATATTTCGCGCTATGACAATATTATTTCATTGATAATCTTCACCTTTTATGGAATTATTTTGACAATGTCAGTTAATTTATGAAAGTTTTCTCCCCGGTTATTATACCGGTCCGAAATTTTGTTCATAGCCTTTTGTCCCGGTTTCATACCGGTCTATTTTAAGAATTCGGAACACCCGGATCTTTTTGGGTTACTACCCTACTATGGGACACTGTAGGTGCCCCTGTCGTTACTATCTATAATTATAACTTCGGATATATTATTTTGGGATTTTCATTTTATTTCCTTTGTGATTGATCGATTTAAACATTTATTCTCGATCTATTTATTTTACATTCCCAACGGAGTTACCTTGTTCATTAGTAACGATACACCCTCTTTCGGAGCTCGCAGTCTCTTCTACCTTGGCGACTCTTTAGATCTGGGTTGGCGGGTTTGCCTGGAGTGTCAGGGCAAAGAGACCCTGTGTCTCTTCCTTTTAGGGTTTTCAAGGAAGCACGTGGCTGATGTCGGGCCACGTCCCGTTGTCCCTAAAGTTAAAGCTACCTGCCAGCCCTACCAAAGACTCACAGGTCTTCCAAATCACCAAACCAGTTAAGACTTCTCTTGGGTCGAGAGCGAAGCCCGGCCTGAAACCTACGACCCCGGAGGCTCCCTTCGATCCGGCAGCCCTTTCAAGATTGATGCATGGCCTCTCGTGGCATGGTTAGTTTCAACCTGACCTTTCATTAGAAGAGGCCAGCGACCGATCCCAGGGATGAGGTAGAAATTTATTTCTATTTGAACACGATGTTGTGCTGATATTTATCCATATATATACATATATATATAATTTACGGACCTCTGTAGCTCACTGGCTCAAACCTCGTGTCACATACCGAGTCACCACGAATTATAGGATGGAAGATTCCTGGTGCCTCTGTGAACTTGACAATTGTATGGAATTATTGCCCATTAGGGGGAAGAGAGAGTGCTAAACCAGATAGCCTCATACAGGGTCTCATTTGTTATGGGCTACCTCAACAGCACAATATATCATCCCGGATGCCTCTAAGCTCCCGGAATTCGTCGAAAGCAATCCGTGGAAGGGGGCCTTGCGCTCTCCCTTCAAAGATGGTATGTTAACCATCGAAGGGTTTGGCACCCGGACTGTAGAAGATTTTGAATTCTTCCCGCCGGGTCTACAGTTCCCTCTCTCTGGTTTCGCATGCCTTACCGAGGAGACACTCGTAAGGTTTGACAAGGTCCCCAAAGAAACCAAAATGTACCCAAAGGGGCAGGCTCAGTCCACCTGGGTCCGGCCCTTAAACGAGTGGGAGTGTGTTAACACTACGTTAACACCTCACAAGAGCCCGTACACGATGTTTCTAGTGGAGGAGTAAACCCCTACTCCGTGTGTCACTAAGATATCGGACCTTGCTCAGCAGGCAATAAACGAGGACAAGCCGTTACCGCAGCTGAAGGAAACGCATCCGACCTCCCTCCTGTCCCTGGGGGATCACGATTGCTGGACTAACGCCCCGGCGACCTTCACATCGGGTAAATTAAGCGCTGACTGTGCTCCCATTCAGTTCAGTGACTGGCTACCCAGGCTTCCGGAATCTCTGATATGCCTCGAGCTCGAAGCCTGTATGCGCCTGAGTAGACCTATCAACTCGGCTACAATGGCAGAAAAGACCTCTTTAATGTATGAAGAAGAACCACCTTTTAAGGTCTTGACGAAGTCATTACTTCGAACCTTGCTGTCTGATTCCTACGACTTCTTTGCGGCCGGGCGTCATTGCTGTGGGCATGTCTTGTCTGAGGCCACTATCAGACATGAGCCTAACAAGCTCATTAAAGCCCCAGTCTGGAGCTGCTAGGGTCAATCAGAGCCTCAAGGTTCGATGGGCTTAGTCCCCAAGCACAAGTTCGAACCGGCCAGCAACCAATCTCGAGGTAGAAAGAGTCTGAGATCTTTCCATTCCTTCCAAACCGGCAGTCCCAACAGGTGGTTCAAACCATCCCGGTGGCACAAGGGAGTCAACCTTTCACTTCGAAGGGTCAACCCCAACAGCAATACGTGCTGGTTCCTCAGTCCCAAGTAGCAACTACCTCCTATGCTACTTCCCCAGCCCTTAGGCCCACCTTTGAAACTCAGGGTGCTTTCCAGGGTTGCCAGCGCCCCAGAGGCGCTAGCTCGAGAGGAACTTTTCGCAGCAGCTGCTCTCGAGGCCGGGGAGGTGAGTCCGCAGCGGATCATTGGGAGTTCTCAGGTAGGGGTAGGACTTTACATCTTCCGGAACCGTTGAACGTTCAACATTTGGGCTTTCAGTATAATTTCCAAAGGTCTGGGGTGGAGTTGGATAGAATGGCCCCCTCCACCAACCAGTTTTCATCAACATCCAACGGAAGAGCTAGTCTTATATGAAAACGATTTATTGCAAAAGGAAGCAATAAAGAAAGTAAATCGTTTGTAATTTCAGGATCACTTGTTCAGCGGGCCAAAGAAAGACTCAGAATAGCGAAGAGTAATCCTAGACCTGTCGCTTCTGAATTCTTACATTTAATGCGACAAGTTTCACATGCTGACCATCTCTCAGGTGCGGACCTTGCTTCTCTGTGGGGCCGTCACCTCCCCTATGGATCTTGCAGACGTTTGCTATCATGTTCCGAAAGCAAGGCATTTTCGTCCGTTTCTAGGCTTCAACTAGGCAAACTGCCTCACAGCAACTACAGAGTGATAATCTCTTACAACAGTTTTGGTTCCAAATCAACTTCGAGAAATCTCGTTTGGTCCCGAGGACAAGTTTCAATGGTTAGGATTCAATGGGTTCTATGCTCCCACACTATGTCTCCCAACAGCCAAGAGGAACGATATAGCAAAACACAATACGTTTTCTCAAAGACAAATTGTCTTCCAGAGGAAATCAAGAGAGAATCCTGGGTGCCCTCCAGTTTGCCTCAGTAACAGATATACTACTGAAGGCCAGACTGAAAGATATAAGCCGAGTATGGTGCTCCAGGAAAACGAGTATTATCGAGACGGGGGGCTCGGCTCCAACCAATTCTGAAGAAAAGACTTCAACCATGGACAAAGGTCAAAATCTGGCAAATCCGTTTCCTTACAATATCCAGCCCCAAGCTCGTCATTTACACAGACGCCTCCCTAACAGGCGGGGGGGGGATACTCTCAGTACACGAAAGTCCTGGGACTATGGTCGACAATATTCCGCCAACTTCATATCAATGTTTTAGAGGCCATGGCGGTATTTTTTACCTTAGGCAACCGGCTCCAGCCAAAAACCAACATATCAGGTTTCTTCTAGATAGATAGTGGCAGACGCACTTTCGAGGACAACTCCGCTGGAGTCGGAGTGGTCACTAGACCCAATGTCCTTCAGTTGGATTCTTTCTCAGGTTCCGGATCTCCAGATAGATCTGTTTGCAACAAAGTCCAACTACAACTAGAGTGCTACGTAGCTCCCAGCCCGGATCCTCGGGCTTACGCCACAGACGCACTATCATTAGTCTGGAACACTTGGGAGAGAATTTACCTATTCCCACCAATAAATCTGTCGATGAAAGTGTTAGACAAGCTCAGGACTTTCAAAGGCCAAGTTGCTCTAGTAGTCCCCATCTGGCCCAAGCACAACGGGTTTCCCCTTCTGGTGGAACTGGGTCTCCACCTCGACAGATCCCCAATCCAATACTAACACAAGCAGTATAACTCGCTGTGTGTTAGCTTCCTCAAATTCAGAATGCCCTACCTTTCTGGACTTTATGAAATTTGCAGCTCAAGAGGTGCAGATATTGATCCTCAAATACGTTATTTTTAGAATCAGATAAGAGGGGATCCACCCTTCGACAGTATGATTCGGCTGTTATGAAACTTGCCAGTTTTTAAGGGACTCAAAGGTTGAGACGATGACTATGAATCTGACAGTAACCTTCTTCAGAATTTTATTTGAATCAGACTTAGCGACTTGTACTATTACCACAAATTAAGTCAGCCTTGAAGGTTTTACAATTGGCTTTAATATTGCCCTTACAGATTCATACTTCTCATCCATCCCGAGAACCTGCGCCAGATTGAAACCATCAACTCACCCTAGCTCAGATTCCTGGTTTCTGAATGACGTACTTAAGTTGGCTTCAGACACTCTTAACGAGACTTGCCATTATATTCCATTGGTTAGGAAATCCTTGTTCTTAATGAACCTGACTTCTGGTGCCAGAATATCAGAACTTTCAGCCTTGTCTAGAGATCCAGGTCATATTGAATTTCTCTCGTCAGGGGAAGTACTCCTTTCCCCTGACAAAAGATTTTTAGCGAAAATGGGGACCCCCAGGACAGACGGTTCCCCTGGAAGATTGTCCCACTTCCGCAGGACCCATCTTTATGTCCAGTAAACACTCTGGAAGCCTACTTAAACATATCTCCCGTTCAGTCCTCGGGGCCCTTACCCATTAGAGAAGGTGAAGAACCATCATCCTGAAAGGACTCAGACAGAAGATTCTGCATTTCATTAACGGGCTACCTAGAATCATTCCCACATCACTCCCTCACTTCCATGATATATGAGCTGTAGCTACCTCAGTTAATTACTATGAACTTCACTGGACTTACTAAATATACAGGCCGGAAGTCTCCAACAGTATTTAAACGCCACTGCTTAAAACCTCTGGAAGCCTTATATTTGCTACAGTGGCAGCAGGGAATGTGATTCCTCCTGAACATAGTGAACCTTAATCAACTATGTCTTGCTATCCTCTTACCTGTTATTTTGGATTTTATTTTACTTCCTCAGGTATTGTTCCAAGATTTGGGACCATTTCTCTGGTACTATTTCACTGCGCGGCACAGGTCGGAGCCCAGAAAAGGGATTTTGACGAAGGAAAAATCTATTTCTGGGCGAGAGACCTGTGCCGCCCAGTGAACCCTCCCTTGACTTCCCTCCCAACATGGGCCCCAAACCTTGGGTGCTATGAGGAGTGACGTCACTGGCGTGGGTTGGGTCAGTGGTAGTAGTGTTGAACGGCACCTCGCTGTGGCGGGGATTTTGAAGAGGAGATATCTAAATAGTGCGAGACCTCTGGTTGTGAATTATCACACCCTAGTATTTTATACCGACACCTTATATAGGTGAGCGAGCTGGGTTCAACCTGGCATTCCTATGCTTTTTTTTCTCTGGTAATATATAGCAGTTATATTCCTTAGAAATAGTGCTCTAGGAGTATTTCACTGGGCGGCACAGGTCTCTCGCCCAGAAATAGATTTTTCCTTCGTCAAAATCCCTTTTATAATCAAAATATCATATTTTCTAAAAGCTTTTACTGTAAATATCATTATTTATCACTTTCATCATGCGCGTTAAATGCCTTCTTTGTTCTGAGCGTGGTTGTTTACTGAGCGTACTTTATGACGCCGCATAAAGAAAAACATTTCATTTGGAAGTCCTAAGAAAAATTAGATAAAACATTGGTAATAACAAAATCAACATACTGTATGATCAATATAATCGATGCAAAAACTAACCTATACATATATGTGTACACTAAATGAGTTTGTTTCTTCATTATGATCAGAGATAAACGTAAACAAAACATTGGTTGCCATTTTTTATCGTGCTTTTTAGCGTGTTTAGGAAACGCATGATATAAAATCGCCTTTAATATTTGTGCCTGTTTTAGTTTAGGGTACTGTAGTACATGCATTAAGTGTTCTGTACATTAAAGGGTAGTTTGTTAACAGTACTACGTACAAGGGAAGGTTTTAAAAGTCTGAATATACATGTTAAATAAATAGGTAAATATGGTGTCACTACTTCGCGGATTTTCACCTATCGCGGCCGGGTCTGGAACCTATCGACCGCGATAAACGAGGGTTCACTGTACTCGTGGACATTGAATATGACTTCTCGTGTCTGAGCACTTAATTGCTGTCGTGGGGAGCCTTCCATCTTAAACCGTCACGCTTGGGTTTCAGAACCAAAGTGATAAGCTACTTAACCTTCCTGACCTGAGACAGAGAGAGATGTGGCAAAGTGTATGCCAAATCTACACTGTTTTTTCGCCTTAAGTGAGATTTAATGAATGAAATTGGCGCAAAGCGGCAACGTCGGAAACCTACTCTATGTTTCATGACATTCTGGATAGACTATAGAAAGAACTCTTACCTTCTCAGACGCATTGCTAGTATCACAAACACACACGCTTTTGTAGATTGCAGACCATGAATAGCAAAGTTTTAGCAAGGTGTTGGGTTTCCACCTATTATGTGCTGACATACACAAATGGGTAAAAACCAAAAAGCCTGATTGGCAGGGATGTCCACCCTCCTAATGGGTGAGTCAACTCTTATAAATAGCGTATGTTTGTATTCCAGTTACGGAATATGTGACCAATTTGAGTGTAGGGGGTGGTCTGCCCCCAGTGGGAAATATTTTGGCATCGGCGTAAAAAGAAGTCCAAGAGGGACTCTTCGTATTCGAAGTCTTCCTTGAGGGAGAAGAAACCTTGGACATCTTCCTTGACCCCCCCTCCCCCCCATTCTCTCCCTGAAGCTCCTGCTGGCTCAACCTCTTCCGAGAAGCGGGCGAGTAGGAGCGTAGACCAGCTAACTCCAGGACAACCTCGGGGATCTGTGGATGTTGCTGATGCCCCTAGAGAAGTAACTTGGCCCTCGCCCTCTGGAGGGTCCTTCTCTCTTTCTGATCTTTTGCAGGTTTGGTCGTCGCTGGGTGTTACAAGACCTCTTCCTAAGGATGTCTTGGTAGAACTGCAACATGGGGCCTAGAGAGATCCTTCTCCAGCATCCTCCGAAGTCGAAGTTACGCTGATGACGAGAATGCTCGCCATCCTAGGATCTCTTCATCTTCCAGGGGCCGTAGTCCTTTGTGCTAGCCCAGACGTTCCCCTTCGTCCTCTGTCAGTGCTCCAGCTCCAGAGACCGATGATCTTCTCGCCATTCTCCTGCTCGTGATTGTCGTTCGCCGGGCTAGTGCTCGTACCCCGACTTCTCGTGATCGTCACTCGCCAGCTCGGGAACGTCACTTTGCTGATCGTTGTTCATCAGCTTGTGATCGTCACTTGCCTGCTGGACGCTCCACCACTGCCCGCTGTTCCCCAGCTTGCGATTAGTCGTCACCTTGTGATCGCCTCTATCCAGCTAGCTGTTCGCCATCTCAGCCTTCACATAAGACGGTCTCCTGCCAAGATTCTTGGACATGATGTGTCGTACTATGCTAGCGGCATTTTTAGATTTATTTCAGAGAGGCAGGTCTTCTGAAAGCTATTTAATTCTTATAAAGATATGTTAGCTTTTATGGTTTTGATTAAATATTCTTTTATTCTTTATATACTGTATGATAAATGATATCGACGTTAATGACCTTTGCTGTCAGGATACCAGAAAACTTAGAATCCATTAATCAATCTTTTATCCCCTATTTACTAGGGAGTGGAATCAGCTCATTCTTACATTTACGAACGATAACAAACATGGATTCGAGAGATCTCCTTTCTTCGTCAGCTATTTGCTCATGAATATTTTTTTTAACGTTCACGACGCTATAGCTACTTGCGGGAGTTTATCCAGTCAGGGGCCAGAGGAAGCGCACTAGCTCCTTCGGAAGTTGACCTGGGTCTTCCTTCTGGAGACTGAATTTAATGGGCGGCAACAGAGCCTCTAGTGTCTCTTTAACTGGTTCTATCTGCTCGCTCACCTGTCGCCGCATGCACGGACTCCATCGGGATTTGTGCAAGAGCAACATGGATCCAGCACTTCTTGGAGTAATCCGTCGGGAATGCTAAATATGGCCAACCCAGAACTTGACCTTAGTCCTTCTCGTCAGCGCACTGAGACGACGCTCCCCCTCAACCTGAGTTAACTCACCCGGCGGGGGGAGTCTGAAGTCCGAAACATCGTTCTGCTTTTCTCAGGGGGAACACCTTTCTGGACTGCAAGTTTGATGCTTTTCTGAGTGATCTCTTCTTCTTGGGGCATTGAGAAGAATCTTTGTTTCATCCATGCCTTTCTCTAGCCCCTCGGAGTGTAACTTGTCGGAATGGGATGACGAGGTAGTGCTTAGACTTGCTGACAGCTACGAATCTCTCCTGCGAGTTCAGAGGATTTTTCTTTCTCAACCATGACACGTCATACCAGCATGATTCATCCAGTCCCTGTAGCGAATTGCAATGCTGGATCACTCGTTAAACGCCCCCACATGAGCCCTACTTGGTAATCCACTTGGACAAAGAGGTCTCTTTTGTAATGGTTTACACAAACAAGAGTTGGTAACGAACCCCACCGTGTAACCGAGATAACTCCAGGGGTAGAGTAATCTTCGAGTTCCACGAGAAGGCATACTCATCATCACATTCCCATCCACCTGTTACGGTGCAAGAGCGAGTTTCTCGACAACCTAAACGAAACTGAGTGTTTGCACGGACAGCTGAACTCAGGCTTTACGTCATCAATGCATGAGCAATTTATTACATCACCAAGTTACGAGAGAGGGAATGCCACCTTGTGACCTCCTGTGCCCCAAGATAAGAGAACACGTTTTGTCAATGGGGTTTTCAAGCTTTTGCAGTCTACTTTTTGCATAGAAAAAGCACCTAGAGTTGGGAGTCCAGTATTCAACTCCTCCTCTCTGAACAAGTTTGTTCAACAAACCTCGTTTAGTATGGGGAGGGTACACATGGTCAGACAACAGTCAGACCTGAGGACTTCTTGACATCTCTGGAATCAAGATGCTTACCACCAGATTCCAGTTTATCCATCTTCAAGGAAGGATCTAAGAATCATCTTTTGCAATCGCCACTACCAGTTTAAGGTTGGTCTTTTGACTTGGTTGCACCCCCTCCGCTTTTCACAGGGAGATTCTCCCTAGTGTCAGTCGGGGCTCTCAGGAACGCCATTCGTCTGTTGAGGCACATGGACTACTGGCTAATTCTGGCAGACTCGGGGTCAACCCTTCTCCAACAGAGAGTAAAGCTTTACGAGTTTGTCGCGATCTGAAGGTTGTGGTAAAATCTCGAGAAGTCATCCCTGCGACCAACACAAAACTGATATACCTAAAAATGCTCCTAGACATTAGACTAGGAAAGTTTTTCCTTCCCAGAACAGGTAAGAAAGACTGAAGAAGGAGTTAAGTATCTTCTTTTTACTAGACTCGCTACTAGAGCACATCAGTTACTCTGTCCGATAAGGCCACCTGTCCTTGGAGTGCTGGGGGACCAACAGGTGAGCATCAGATTCCAACCTTCTCAGGGGGGTTGGATATTCCTTCTCAACCCTGCAATTGATGCTCTTCAAAGTCGCATCAAAAGAAGGAGGCAGGGCACATGTGGCATCACACGAACTCCGGACTCTGGTCCGAATCTTAACAACATTGCCACAGGAACATCTTGGAATTAGAGCAGTTTTTCTGAATCTAGCAGTTTCAACAGTTCCTAGGGGACACTCGGTGTTGATGAGCGAACAGCACCTATGCCAACTAGCTGGGGAATACTAAGGTTTAAAGGTCGCTCTTGAATGGCAATGGTAAGGGACAGTGACATTGCCCTATCAAGCAGTACAATGCCATAGAGGCTGACCATATATACATATGATTAGCACTCAAGCTGGGACCAAGTAGGGCCAGGCAATGGCTTTTGATGACTCAGCAGATAGACCTATAAGCTTCCCCAAACCCCCATCCTTAGCTCACAAGGATGGTGAGGTTGCAGCAACCAAAGAAACCAACGAGTTTGAGCGGGACTCAAACCTCAGTCTGGCGTTCAGTAGTGAGGAACGTTACCACATCGGCCACCACAAAGATAACTGGGCACCCTTTCAGCCATGCCCATCCTGGACAAGAGAGATGTTCTTGTGGTCAATCTGAGTAAAGTGACTCAGATGGTTGGCTCTGAGTGGTCTTTGGATCCTCAAGTATCCAACAGAGTCCTGGCTTTGTGGGTTTCTCCAACAGTAGACCTGTTTGCTATGACTCTGTTCAACAAGTTTCCAAGGCTCTGCTTGTTGATAACTTTTTCACAAGTACTTCGCTAGGTGCTTTCTGACAACAGGGTGACAGCATTGATGTTGACACGTCCCACGTCACCCTCTTGTTGGCTTAGTAAGAAGATTACTCAACTAGGAAGGACATCTCGCCTGTCGATGACCCTCCTAGCTCCAAGGAGGCACCAGGCAGAAGGGTTTCCAAACCTCCTGCATCTGCTCATAGAGATGCTGAGTGACCCCCTGCACGTCACGATCTTCGCAGACAACCACACGGGGAGGTATCCTTAAACTGCCGTAGAATGCGTTCTCCTCCCGAGGAGAGGCTTTTCACATCTCTTTGCAAAAAAGATGTCCGATTACCCCCAGAGATCATCAACCGATGACTACCAGGTAAAGCGGGAAGTACTGTGGTGGAAGGGTATCACTCCTCTCGACGCCACTACTCTAGTGATAGCGGAGTTCCTTTGGCCTCAGGGAGGAGATTCCTCTCGGTCTCGACGGTCAAAGACGACTACTCAGCCTTGAGTCTCTCCCTTGACAGAAAACAGTTTTTTCCTTTCATTTGGAATTGTTTATCCTCTTGCGGAGTTCCGAACGTACATGCCCTCAGCGGGAAATTAGACCGCCTCCCGGGAGCACTCTGAGGGCTGCTGTGTCAGACATCATATCTTCACCTTAAGAAAACCTTCCTGTTCACCTTGGCCTCGGCCAGGAGAATTAAAGAACGGCACGCCCTCTCTTACAACATAGATATCTCCCATTCTAATGGTTGGTGATGGGTAATACTCGACTTCATCCCCTGAGTGTGACGCAAGACCCAAAATCCGACAGCAACGGATCCCAGATTCGAGCCCTACTGGATTGGGAGTCTTCGGGATATGTATAACCGATGATCCAGATCAACTGCCTCTATGCCCGGTGGGGGCGATGAGGTGTTACCTCTAACGATCTTCAAGAGCTCACCACCGAGCGGAAAGGAGGTTTGTCACCAAAGGATACAATCTCGTGCTCATAGAGCACTGCTCGAAGCCGGACTCTCCTCCGCGACCGTGGAAACCAAGAGCTCACCATTTTAGGGGCTTAAACATGCCCTTAGTGTTCTAGAAAACTATTCTGTGGCACAGGCTCTTCCAGTGGGCGTAGTGAAGCATCAGCCTTCATCTCCCATTTCCTGGAAGACGTAACCCACTGGAACATGGAGATGTTCTCAATCCTGTGGTGGCTGCACAGTAAGTGGTATAAGGACCTCGAGTTCCGTGATGGACAAGTAGCAGATGGTGGAGGGAGGCATTACCCGGAAATAAGTCTGGGATGAATGAGAAGAATGACTGGTATAACCATTTCCCTTATGTAGCCTGATATATGCACATATATTTGTTATGTCCTCATATCCCCGTTGTGAGGTGAGAATTGGGTAACGTCTATGATTTGGTCAAAGAAGTCTGAGGACTTCCGCATATTCTTACCTAGACAAGTCACATTGCTAGTATCACATGGATTGCTCAGGTTACTAAAGTGTGCAATGTACGTAGGTTTAGCGAGGTGTCAGGGTGATTCCTCTCTAAGATTGTGAGTAGCATAGAGGAATACCCTGGGTCAAAAACCAGTCAGTTGGTTAGGACTTCCACCACCTTAGGGTGGGTCTTCCCTAATAAAGAGCGAAAGGGTTTGTACCAGTGTTGGAAAAATGACGATTTTAAAGTAATTTGTATTTTTCCTAAGGATACAAACCTTGAGCTCTCTATAAATTTGGTACGCCATCACCTATCCACCTGCAAGTCCTGCCTACAATAAAAAAAGACGATAGAACACCGGTGTGTGTGCGTATGCGGGGTAGCCGGTACTGCCCCCTATCCCCAACAGTCGCTGACTAGCGGCGGGGTAATTGTACCTGGCTAAAAGTCTTATGGCTAGTCTTCCAGCTTTACCGAAAATATTTTCATTAAAAAAAGAGCTCAAGGTGTGTATATTTTAGGAAAAATACACATTACTTTCAATTTGTCATTTTTCTGTCTATTTCCATAATATTCTGTGTTGGAATGGAATTTATTAATTAATTTAGACTGGAAAAGTTATATAGTACTGGACTAGTTATGGTAAATGTTGGCTATTAATGTTTGTCTCTCATTGCAGAATACTATCTGAGGAAACTGTGGAACGGGCGAGTTTGGAACAATTGGTTCAACAAATATATCAAAACTTCAACAAGCAAGATTATTTTAAATGTAAGTTATAGTTGTTCCGTAACTGACATGCAAACCACGCTATTTAATAGGGGTATTACTTTCGGCGTAGCTGAAAGGACGAGCCATTAGAATTTTAACGAGGGTTTACTACCCCATCGCTAGTGAGGGGGGGTAGGGGAGGGTAGCTTGCTACCCCCCCCCCCCCTCACACACACCTGTGCTTGAGCTCACTTTGCTCTCGGCTCGGATGGTAGACAGACGTGTCCTCTCTCATCCTCGCCTCGCTCTTGGCAGCCATTAATGCTTTTTCGCTTTTCTTTGACAGGTTTGAGTGTGAAGTTGGCCTCTGCGATTATGCGCACCTGTCCTGGATTACCCGACCGCCCCTGCGGAACATTAATGTCGGCGGTCGAGACAGACCCTCACACCCTTTGCCCTTACTGTAGAGGCCAACGGTGTGATAGTGGTAATAAGTGTGGTGAGTGTAGGGAGTGGTTTACCTCCCATGGGGAGAGGTTTTCTCGGCGACGTAAGAAGAAGTCCAGGCGGGATATTTCTCCTTCGAAGTTTTCTTTGAGAGGAGAAAATCGCAAGGACTCTTCTTCCGTTGCCCAAACCTCCTCCGAAGCTCCCGCTTGATCGGTCCCTTTCGAGAGACCGTCGAGTGGTAGCGTAGACCGTGGTTCTGTTTGCCAAACTCGGGGTTCGAAAGATGGCGTTGCCTCCCCTAGCGAGGCAGCTCCACCTCTCCCCCCGGGGGAGGATATATCACTAACTAATTTGTTTCAGCTTTGGTCTTCCTTGGGGCTCTAGGGTTCGCCCTCCAAGGAAGCTCTACTTGATATCATCCAATTGGGTGCCACTGTCAAGCAATCGCCAACTTTGACAGAGGTTGATCTTCTGTCTATTGTCGACGTTGTGATGTCAGAGGTATCCAATGCGGTATCTCTTAATACCTCTGCCTCTTCACATCCCGCAGTAGCTGAAGTCTTAGTTTCTCCCGTTCCTGCTCAACCTACGAGGGAGAAACTAAGTCCAACAGACTCTCCTGGCGGTGATTCTCTCCCTCGGGGGAGTTCACTTACAGAGACTCCTCTATGGAGGACTGCAGAAGGTCAGCTTCCTGATCCTACGGCCCCCAGAGGGTGCATCCGTCGCAAGGCTCGCCTTCCTCTTTGCCGGGGAGGCCTTCCTTCACTTTATAAAGCGGTGAGGAGGCGCCTCTTCGGTTCGTCGTCGTCGTTGCAGTCCGCCACAGAGGAGCCTCGTCAGCGTTCACCGACTGTTCCTGCTATTGTCCTGGACCTCTCAGCGGATCGTTCGCGATCCCTTTCGGTTGAAGGTCGTCCTTTCAAAGGGCACGCCGACCTTCCACCCGACAGACCTGCTGACCTGCCGTCGCCGTTCCTGGCAGCTGATGCGTTTTACGCGCCAACGAATCCTAACCATGCTAGTCAGGCACCGATCCCTATTACGGGGCAACAAGGGCATATGCGCCATCGCGCGCATACGTCCCTTACGCACCATGATGGTCATGCGCGCCAACGGTCTCCTGTGCGCAAGGCTTTGCCTGAGGTAGCGCGCTAGCGCTCACCTGCGTCCCAGCGCGCCACTGCGCGCCATCAACCTCCTGCACGCCAGCAACCCCCTGCGCGTCAGCGCTCGCCAAACGCGCCAGCGCTCTCCCGCACGCCAGCGCCCTCCCGCACGCCAGCGCCCACGTACATCCATCTCTCCTGCGCGCCCACGATCTTCGGATATGGGAGCTGTAGGGAAGTCAAGGACTTCGCCTACACACCAGCGCTCGCCAACGCACCGCCTGCTGTCTCCAGCGCGCCATCCCTCGCCAGCGCGCAATCGCGCGCGTTCACCGGCTCGCGCCCACGAGGATACGCGCGCGCGCCCTGCGCACCCACGCCTATCCTCTCCGGCAGTTATGCGCCGCCATCCTGACGCACGCCCGCAAGATGCGCGCCCACGCACACAGGTTCCGACTGCGCGAAAGGGATATTTCTCCTGCGCGCGCACGCCCTACGACATCTTCTGGGGTGTGCGAACTCTCGGCCGCACGTCCACGGGTCCAACCTCCTGATCCTGCGCGCCTACGCGCGCACAATCAGCCTCCTGCGCACTTTCCTGTGTCTCCCGCACGCGCTTCTACGTGCCATCACTTGCCTGCGCGCGCACACGCACGCGCATCAGCATTCTCCCGCGCGCGACCTCGGGTATTCCCCATCGCGCGAGCGCTAATACCCTCCCGCGCGCGAGGCTGTGGGACAACGCACGGCAAGGTCGCCATCGCCACATTCCCCTCCCCGCAAGCGCAGAACAGCGCGCTCGGCGGTGGAGGGGAAGCTTCCAGAAAGGTCCATGAACACTTCTTTTCAAGCGAACCCCCCTATGGAAACTCCTCCCAGGGATCTGTCGATCCCTGTCCCTTCAGAGGGAGTGTCTGACAGCGCAGCTGTCAGCCAACAGCCATGGTTCGGGGCACTAATCAGAGCTTTCAAGCCTGTTCTCTCTAAATTGGGCCACAAATCCTTGGCTACGTCTACCCCTCTGAAGAGAAAAAGAGGAGTTTCGGACGCTGTGACTTTTCCAAGAACTAAGTTATCTCCTCGTAAGCCCTCGAGGCAGGTTCCCCCTCCCCCCAGACTTTTTCTCCCTCCCTGTCGGACGATGATTTCCTGTCCTCAGGGAAGTCACGTGAGGTGAGATGTTCCCCCATCGCACCAATGAGGGAAACCCCACCTCGCGTTGAAAAGTCTTCCCGGGTAGGGGCGAAGAACTTGCCTCCGTCTTTGTTAGAGTCCTGCATCCTTCCCAGGAAGGAGTCGAAGGACTCGAAGACAGTGCCAAAATCCTCGACGAGATTCAGGACGGAGCCAGCTAGTCACTCGGAGAACGTCCGGGATTCTCCCCAAGAAGAGCCTTTGGGGACAGGAGACTTCGCTGCAAGTCCGACATCCGGAGGAGAACTTCAAGTGTCAGAACATGCATTTTTGGCAGGTTCTGACTCTTATTAGGACTCTCAATAGGTTTGTCGACCCAGATTCCCCTCGAGAGGGCAAAGACACGGTCTTGGACCGAGTATTTGGAACTCAAAAACCTTCTAAGGCCAGTGCGGCTCTGCCCTGGTCTCAGGGGGTTAAGAGTACCAGGGACAAGATCGCGTTCCAGCTCTCTGAGTTAGCCTCCTCCAACCGCTCCAGTGCCGGCAACAAGCTTCTCCCACCTCCTCGCGTACAGCAGAGGAGGTACTTCGAGATCTTGGAGGAGCCTTGTTTAGCTCTTCCTCTTCACCATTCTTAGGAAGAGCTTACCAGGGGAGTCCCTCTTGAGAGACTCTCCAACCGGCAGGTCTCATTCTCGGCAACTGAGATCCTTAACCAGAAGAAGGTTGTGAAGTGTGCTATGCAAGCCACTTCGTGGCTGGATATCTGATTAGGGACCTTAGGTATCCTGATACGCTCTGAGGATTTCTCCAAAGAACGTACCAGGAAAGCTATGGAGACGTTCCTCCTCTCAGGCACTCGCATGATCGAGTTTCTGGCGCATCAAGTCTCGAACTTATGGGCGAAGACCATCTTGAAACGTCGGGATGCGGTGGCTGGGAGGTTCCATCAGAAGGTCCCTAGCACCGAGATAAACAGGCTCAGGCATTCTTCCTTGGAAGGAACGAATCTGTTTGAGCCTAAAGACATGGAACATGCTGCTGAGAGGTGGAGGAAGTCCCACCAAGACACCCTCCGGCATAGGGCTTTGACATCCAAGCCCTATAAGTCTCCAGGACCCCAGCAGTCCCGTCCTACCAAGACCACGAAACCGACAACGGCAGCGAAGACAGTGGTGTCTAAGCCCTTTCCTGTCAAGGACAGGAAAGGCAAAAAGTCCTCCAGGGGAGGTAAAAATCCTAGAGGGAGCAGCCGAGGCTGTAAACGCTAGGATTGGCAGTCCCCCTGCATGTCTACCAGTGGGGGGATGCCTACAAAGTTGCGCAGACAGGTGGCAGCAACTCGGGGCCGATTCCTGGACGATTTTCCGTAATCAGTCAGGGATATCGCGTCCCGTTCACAACATCTCTACCTCCCCTGACGACAAATCCAGTGTCATTGAGCTCCCTTACCATGGGATCAGCAAGGGGGTCGAGATCCTGTTGAAGAAGGGCGCTCGACGGGTCCCCAGGCTTCTTCAGTCGACTCTTCCTTGTAAAGAAAGCGTCTGGAGGCTGGAGACCAGTCATCGACCTCTCGGCTCTGAACAAGTTTGTCAAACAAACTCCGTTCAGCATGGACACCGCAGACACGGTCAGACTAGCAGTGAGACCGCAAGACTTCATGTGTACACTGGATCTGAAGGACGCGTACTTCAAGATCCCAGTCCATCCGTCTTCAAGGAAGTACTTAAGATGCAGCCTAGACAACAAGGAGTACCAGTTCAAGGTGCTGTGTTTTGGTCTCTCCACAGCACCACAGGTTTTCACCAGAGTGTTCACCCTAATATCTTCGTGGGCACACAGGATCGGCATCCGTCTCCTCCGTTATCTGGACGACTGGCTGATCCTAGCAGACTCGGTGTCATCCCTTCTTCAACACCGAGACAAACTTCTGGGACTTTGCCAGGATCTGGGGATCATGGTAAATCTCGGGAAATCCTCTCTGCTTCCCACTCAAAGACTGGTATACCTGGGCATGATTATAGACACCAATCTCCACAAAGCCTTCCCATCAGACGACAGGATAGCAAGGCTGAGGAAGGTCGCAAGCCCTTTTCTCAGACGAGAAGAACTTCCAGCCCAATCGTGGTTATGTCTCCTCGGTCGCCTCTCATCATTGGCTCGTCTAGTTCCCAACGGTCGCCTCAGGATGAGATCCCTCCAGTGGCGACTCAAGTCCCAGTGGAATCAAGGCTACGATTCCCCGGACATCATGATCCCTATGGGACCTGCGGAACGGATGGACCTCCAGTGGTGGGTGACAGACAAGAACCTACGAAGGGGAGTGGATCTTCTCGTCCTCCCCCCGGATTTGATGCAGTTTTCGGACGCCTCAAAGAAAAGGTGGGGACCCACGTACTGCACCACAGGACCTCAGGCCTGTGGTCAGAATCAGAAAAGTGCCTCCATATAAATCTTCTAGAGATGAAGGCCGTCTTTTTGGCCCTTCAACAGTTCCAACAGTACCTGGCGGGTCACTCTGTGGTGGTGATGAGCGACAACACCGCAGTAGTGGCTTACATCAACAAACAAGGAGGTACCTTTTCGAAGCAGTAGAGATACTGAGATGGACCGAAGTCCACTCAATTCCGCTATCGGCACGTTTTATTCCAGGCAAGAGGAATGTGCTCGCCGACAATCTGAACAGAGCGTCTCAGATAGTGAGTACCGAGTTGTCTTTGGATCATCTAGTAGCCAACAAAGTCCTGACTTTGTGGGGTTCCCCGACTGTGGATCTGTTCGCAACAGCTCTGAACTTCAAGCTTCGCTGTACTGCTCCCCAGTCCCGGATCCCAAGGCGCTCTTGCAAGATGCCTTCCAACAACGGTGGGACAACATCAACGTTTACGCCTTTCCCCCGTTCTGTCTGATGAGGAGGGTGCTCAACAAGTCCAGAATATCGGTCAATCTTTCAATGACCTCATAGCTCTGCTATGGCATCACGCGGAATGGTTTCCGGACCTTCTGCAACTCCTAACGGAACTACTGAGAGAACTCCCTCCACAACACTATCTACTCAGACAACCACATGCCAACACCTTCCACAAAGCCGTAGCTTCGCTACAACTTCACGCCTGGAGACTATCCAGCATCTCCTCGCTGAGAGAGGATTTTCGCAACAAGTTGCGATTAGGATGTCTGGACATCTGCGAATGTCATCCGCAGCGGTCTACCAGGCAAAGTGGAAAGTCTTCTGTGGTTGATGTCGTGGAAGGGGTATCTCTCCACTCGATGCCACTATTCCAACAATAGCTGAGTTCCTCGTGTATTTGCGGGAAGAAATGCTCCTTTCAATCTCAGCGGTGAAAGGCTATCGCTCAGCCTTAAGTCTAGCCTTCAGGCTCAAAGGAATGGACATTTCTTCTTCGCTGGAACTTTCCCTACTCATACGAAGTTATGAACTTACCTGCCCTCAGTCGGAAGTGAGACCTCCTCCATGGAACGTGGTTCGAGTTCTCAGGTCTCTTAAAAGAGACCTCCCTTCGAACCATTACGCCAGGCTTCAGATCGCCACCTAACTTGGAAGACGGTGTTCCTACTAGCTTTGGCTTCGGCCAAGCGTGTTAGTGAACTTCATGGTCTCTCGGATGACATCGCCCATTCAAGGGGATAGGGGGAGGTAACGTTCAGATTCCTCCCTGAGTTTATTGCCAAGACTCAGAATCCGAGAGTAGCAGATCCTCGGTTCGACTCCTTCCAGATTTCGAGTGTCCGTTCTGTAACAGATGACCCAGACCATCTCCTACTATGCCCAGTAAGGAGTTTGAGTCTATATCTCAAAAGAACGGCTGCAGTCCGTCCTCAGGGGCCAGCGTTATTTGTTAGCACAGGGAGGACTAAGAGGAGGGTCACCAAGAACACCATCTCGGCATGGATTTGCAGGGTGATTCATCTGTCCCTGAATCCAGACCCTCCTCCGTCATGTCGCCCTAGAGCATATGATGTCAGGGGCGTAGCTATATCTCTGGCCTTCAAAAAGAATTTCTCAGTGACGCAGGTTCTTCAAGCTGGGGTGTGGAAGCGTCAGACGACCTTCACAGCCCACTACCTCCAAGACGTGACCACAGGAGGCTCGATACGTTCTCTATTGGCCCTCTGGTGGCTGCACAACAGCTGGTTTAAAACCTCAAGCTCCTTATTGGAAAAGTAGCAGAAATTTTGGGGCATTGTTACCCAGTTTTAGTCTGCATGAATGAAAATGTTTGTCTGGCCCTTATTCTTTTCTTCATCTTCCCCTCTCATGGGGGAAGCAGCATCCTGGGTTCTCTGCATAGCTGACCTCAAACCACTGCAGGTAAACCATGTTGCCTTGTGTTCCTAGTATTAAGCTAATACTGTCACGTCCCCATACCCTGACGAGGTGGTATTGGGAGAGTGCTAGCCTAAAGTTTCCATCTAAAGAACTTCAGGTCAACTTCCTAGGACGAGTCACACTTCATTATACCTTCACACACAGCTTGCGTAGGCTGCAGTCCTTGCGTAGCAAGGTTCTAGCGAGGTGCAGGGACTCCTTATTTTTGAGTGCTGACACACTCAAATAACGAGCCCCGGGCAAAGCCAAAAAGCCAGTACTGGCTGGGACGTTCACCCTTCCTAATGGGTGAGTTACCCCTATTAAATAGCATGGTTTGTATGTCAGTTACGGAACAAATGACAAATTCGTAGATAATTTGTATTTTTCCTAACTATACAAACCTTAGCTATTTAATCACACTTGCCCGCCAGCCCTATCCCCCTTGAAGTCCTACCTCTAAGCAAAGTGAGCTCAAGCACAGGTGTGTGTGAGGGGGGGGGGGGGTGTTAGCAAGCTACCCTCCCCTACCCCTGCTAACTAGCGGTGTGGGTAGTAAACCCTCGTTAAAATTCTAATGGCTCGTCATTTCAGCTACGCCGAAAGTAATACCCCTATTAAATAGCTAAGGTTTGTACAGTTAGGAAAAATAAAATTATCTACGAATTTGTCATATCAAGAGTTGTTTCTACGTATATACAAACCTTTCTTCTTTTAATATAAGGAATGTCTAACAAGGAAGTTAGATACAAGTAATGGGGGTGAGCAAGTAGGTCCACCAACTCTCCTGTCTGAGTCTTCACTTTTGCCTTTGGCCATAATGAGTTTAGATATACTTTTCCATCTTATCCAAGGCTGTGTGATCCTTTTCTCATACTTTTGAGTTTGGAAGGATGATATTTAGCAGGAATTTGTAGGGACAAGTCTTTTTGCAATAATCCCTATAAGTCAAGTGTATATCGATGACCAGTACAGTATTCTTTGAGGCATAGGAAATCTAAGTCTTTTCCAGTGCTGGAGAGACTGTTGAGCATTCTTCATCTCATTAAGTTTTGCCAATTGCTAAAGCTTCTGGGTATACAGTAATCCTCAGGCTATCTGGGTGTTACATTACAAGCCTCCGCTAATTCTATCTATCTATCTATATTCCAAAGCACTTCCCCCAATTTTGAGGGGTAGCTGACATAAAACAGGAAAAACATACGCTCCTCCCAGCCTGACGTGGGCCCCTTCTCCCACCCCGTGGTGAAGTGTTACAGGCACCGCAGCGCCCGGGGGAGACGCAGATAAAGAGAGGCGGCCGACAGGTTCGTCGGACCCCGACTCCATCGTCTGGATGGCTCCAAGGACGCCCTTCAGGTCGCCGATGCATCAAGAAGAGGAGTTCGAAGGCTGGTTCGCATCTAGAAAGACTCCCCCGGCGCCATCATCGACGCTCCCGCCTGATTTTATGTAGCCCCTCACGCTGATAGGACAACACCAGGACCCAGCATCAGTAACAGAGGACTCCTCCAGCTCCTCTTTGTCGTCGTACGATTCATCATCCTCGGAGGACGACGACTCCCAGGAGGGGAGAACGGAAGAGGTCCCGGAAAACTAGTCTCGTTCTCGCTCAGGCCGTTCCAGGAAGAAGGCAAAGTCATCGAGGAAGAAGAACAAACGCAGGTGCCCATCCAGGGACAGGTGGGCTCAGGCAGCTTTCCCCCGTAGCGGGTCGATCAGGACACCTGCCTCCAGTGTCTGCCTCCTTGGCCGCTGGAACCGTCCCTAGGCCCCTGCCACGCTTGTCGACCGCACGTCCCGCACACTGGTCCAAGCTCTCGTCTCAGGTCGGCTTTGCCTTCCCGCTGCCCGCCAAGTCACCGGCTCCATCCGCCCAGCGGAGAGAGCCGCTGTGCCGGCCCAGCAGCTCATCTTGCGGACCCGGTACCACGGCTGCTCACATAAAGCGCCCTGGATACCCGGTGGTACAGCGTACCCCGCTGCTCTCCCCGAGCGGAGGTAGACCCATGACGGCTACCTCCGTCCCGGCGGCTGAACCCGCGGCGGAGGCACCTGCCCCATCGTTTCGCCAGGAAGAGGAGGACGTAACCTCTCACATGGACCCACCCGGCCTGTCAGAAGGACACGGTGCAGAGGACCAGGTGGTCGATGGCTTGATTGAGGTCGGGGACTGTACGTCGGATGAGGTATCTTCGTACCGGAAAGTTCTGGCTCTCATGAGGAGTCACCATCGCCTGGACGAGCCCAAACCGTCGACGGAGCAAGCTTGGCTCTCGGGGTTGGAGAGGATGGTAGATAACCCCGTCCAGCAGAAACCTTCCTTGACAATCCCCTTAGCTCCCGACGTCAAACTCGGTTGGGAGCATGTCAACAGACACGTCACGGGCCAGGTAAACTCCCTCAGAGGCCAGGGATCTTTCAAGTTACCGCCGGGCTTGAGGACCCAGAAATGTTTCTACGTCCCTGACGGTCAGCACTCAGGGCCCAGGGCCCGTTCGGTAGAGGCAGCATTGGCCTCCCTTAGCCAAGGCAACACCGAGGATAGGACCGTCTCAGCCCCAGTGTACTTCTCCCCGGCTGAGGCCTCCATGATGGAGGACACGGCCCAAGACATTGTGAACGTGACTTCATGGCTCGACTGGTGGGCCTGTACGCTGGTGAGTTTCCAGCTGTCTCATGATCTAGCAATTCCAGAGAACCAGGCTCTTCTCCAGGAACTCATACACTCAGGGGGAAAGGCAATGAAGTTCCTCACTTTCCAGTCCCTCCTCCTTCGGAGGAGGGACACTATCCTCAATAAGCTGTCCCGGAAGCTCCCCGAGCGAGAGGCCAAGTGTCTGAGGAACTCGCCAGTGTGGGGCGAGTCCATCTTCTCCCTGAAAGAGGTAGAGGAATCCATGGAGAGAGTCTGGAAACTAAAGGAAACGGCGTACCCCAGACTCTCAGCCGCAAGATGACCCGCACACAGACGAGTGATACCGGAAGGGTCCCACCCATCGACGTCCCAGCCTAGGAGAGACTCCCCTTCGTCAGCCTGGCAGCAGTCGTCTCAACCCCTCTGTAGGGGAAGCTCTACCCTTCAGGCCTCCTTTAGGCCTAAGTCCAGCTCTAGGAGAGGCCGTTCGAGCCGCGCCTCCAGAAGGAGGTAGGAAGAGAGGCCCCCTTTCCTGCCGAAGCCTCAGGTAGGGGGATGCCTCAAACACTTTTGGCAAGCATGGCGGGACAACGCGGTGGACCCATGGTCCGTTGCAGTCCTGAAGGAGGGATACAGGGTACCCTTCCTGGCGGATCCGCCCCCTTGGATCCCCGATCATCGAGCGGAATGGCTGGCACCCAAGGACCCCTAAAATAAAGCAGCCTTAGAAGAAGAGGTGTCAGCCATGCTGAACAAGGGAGCCCTGGAACTAGTGGAGGACCCATCCCCAGGATTCTACAGCAGGCTCTTCCTTGTGGAGAAAGCAACAGGTGGGTGGAGACCGGTTCATCGACCTCTCGGCCCTCAACAAGTTTATCAGCAAGACGGACTTCAAAATGGACACCCCGAAGTCAGTGCTAGCAGCCTTGAGGGAAGGGGACTTCATGATGTCCCTGGACCTCAAGGACGCATATTTTCAGATCCCTGTCCACCCCTCCAGCAGGAAGTTCCTCAGAGTAAAGTGGGGATCCCAGTCTCTACAGTTCAAGACCCTTTGCTTCGGCCTGTCATCGGCTCCTCAGGTGTTCACAAGGGTGTTCGCCACAGTGTCAGCCTGGGCTCACAAGAAGGGCATCCGGCTAATCCGCTACTTGGACGACTGGTTGCTTCTTTCAGCCTCAGAGGCAGTTTTGAAGGATCAAGGCGTGGAGTTGTTGCAGTTTTGCAGGGACTTGGGAATCACAGTTAGTCCCCTCCAACAGAATGACTTATCTGGGGATGGTCCTAGACTCAAGGTTGGGGAAAGCATTCCCCTCCGAGGAGAGGCTCGAGAAGTTGGACCAAGTCCTTCTCCCCTTCCTAATAGGCATTCCCAGGAGAGCAAAGGATTGGCAGAGGCCGATAGGCCACCTAGTATCACTGGAGAAGTTGGTCCCCCGGGGAAGATTCAAGCTGAGAGAGGTTCAGTGGAACCTAAAGGAACTCTGGTCCCCGGGGGAGATTCCGCACAGAGTGATCAGCGTGTCGGAGGAGATAAAAGAGATTTTGAAGTGGTGGTCCAGCAGGGTTAACACTCAAAAGGGCATGCCTTTTGCGACCACCCTTCCGGAGATGTTGCTCTTCACAGATGCATCAAAAGAAGGGTGGGGAGCTCATCTCCAGGAAGAAACGGCAAAAGGCAAGTGGTCCCAGGAGGAGAAGACCTTACACATAAAAGTCCTTGAGTTGTTAGCAGTCCAAAGAGCTTGCATGAGGTTCGCTCATCGTCTCCGAGGAAACACTGCGGCCCTCATGTGCGACAACGCCACCATAGTAGTCTATGTGAAGAATCAAGGCGGCCTTAGGTCAAGGGGACTGTGCGACCTCACGGCAGAGATCCTGGAGTGGACCGAGAAAGAGCACATTGAGCTGACGGCCAGGTTCATTCCGGGGAAAAAGAACGTCTTGGCAGACGGCCTCAGCAGGGTAGGTCAAGTGGTAGGCTCGGAATGGTCCCTGCACCCGGAGGTAGCCCGGAAACTCCTAGGAAAAAGGGGGTCCCCAGTGATAGATCTGTTCGCCACAAGGATCAACACCCAGCTCCCAGTTTTCTGCTCTCCAGTCTCGGATCCTACAGCAGCGTTCGAGGACGCCTTTCAGCACCAATGGGACAGTCTCGACGCATACGCCTTCCCCCCCTTCGGAACGCTAAGGCAGGTCCTTAACAGGGTCAGGCAGTCAAAGAACCTACGGATGACTTTGGTAGCGCCCTGGTGGCCGGAGAGAGAATGGTTCGCAGACCTGAAGGAGTTAGCAATCCTCCCACCGTGGCCGCTGCCAGACGGAAGACCTTCTCCGTCAGCCCCACTTCACAAAGTTCCATGAAAACCCTCGGTCCCTCCGGCTTCACGCGTGGAGGTTATCGAGCGTTTGTTGAGGAAGGAAGGCTACTCATCCAGAACCACCGTGAGGATGACAGGTTATCTTAGGAAGTCATCAGTCGTAGTTTACCAGGCTAAATGGGCTACGTTTGTAAAGTGGTGCACCGCCCAGAATCTGAGGCCGCTGGATGTGTCTATTCACGAAATAGCAGACTTCCTTGTTCGCCTGAGGGACGACCTAGGAATATCCATCCCGGCGATTAAGGGGGTTCGAGCCGCTCTGGGCCAAGTCTTCCTCCTCAAAGGACTTGATCTCAGAGCTTCCCGGCAGATCTCGATGCTCATAAAGAGTTTCGAACAGTCATGCTCCCCCCTCTCCTCTAGAGTACCGCAATGGGACGTAGCCAGGGTCCTCAAGTTCCTTACCAGGCCACCCTTTGAACTGCTCAGGAACATTCTCGATAAGGATCTTACCCTTAAGACGGTCTTCCTCCTAGCCCTAGCTTCCGCCAGACGAATCAGCGAGCTGCACGGGCTGTCGTACGAGGTCTCACACTCGAAGGGTTGGAAAGACCTGTGTTATAAGTTCCTCCCAGATTTTGTAGCCAAGACCCAAAATCCAGCCTTCTGGGATCCCAAGTTTGAAGGCTTTTCGGTCACAGCCATCCCACGTTCGGACAATCCCGAAGACTTGTTGTTGTGCCCAGTCAGGTTGGTCAGAAAGTACTTGGAAAGGACAGCCAGACTTCGCCCGGGGATCAAGAGTCTTTTGTCTCCACAGGCCCATTTAAGAAAGCGGTGTTCAGGAACACCATCTCCTTCTGGCTCAGACAGGTCATAAAGAGGGCTTATGACAGCGATGGCTCCACGTTACCAGGTAAACCTCGACCACATGACATTAGGGGTCTCAGTACCTCCTTGGCCTTCGACAAGAGCATGGTAGTGGGCCAGATCCTGAAAGCAGGTACTTGGGCCAGGCAGTCTACGTTTACCACCCATTACCTGAAAGACTGTACTAGGAAGTCCCTAGATTTCTTCTCCATCGGACCCGTCATTTCCGCGCTCCAACAGGTTTAAGGTCGAAGCCCCGGGGAAGCTCGTAGGAAGTACTGTAATTCCAAGTGACACAAGTTCCTCCTTACTACCCCCTTTCCTGCTTCCTCTGTTCCCTTTTTCCTTATCCTTTGGCCATGTGAGAGTTGATTATTGGAGACGCCCATGCTCGGATGAAGATTATAAAGAGGTGAGTTACAGGTTTTTTTGCATAGTTCTCCCCGAGTCTCCTATCCCGTTTTTGTGGTCAGTCAGAACCTAGCCTCCTATCTATGTTCTATCAGATAGTTTCAATTCAGGTCTCTCAGCCTGTAAGAGCAATCCCTCCTATTAAGGTATGTCTCCTAAGAAAGTAGTTCGAGGTAAGTACTCCGTGTTGGAACAAATCATAAGTTTTAAGTAATTTGTATTTTTCCTAACAGTTCTTACCTCGAACTACTTTCGGGTTATGGCCCGCCCAGCCTGCCCCGAGTGTCTTACAGGAGTTCGAATGTATAGTTACCAAAAGCTTACTGACGATCGAGACCTAAGTCCATGCTCTCACACACTGACCCGGGTTGCCTCAAGGCGAGTATCCATCCGCCACGGAGGCACCCACTAGAGAAAATGGAGATAGGGGAAACTACCCAAAAATCTGGTCGTTGGGAGGAGAATCCAAGATACTCCTAAGAAAGTAGTTCGAGGTAAGTACTGTTAGGAAAAATACAAATTACTTAAAATTTGTGATTTTCCCTAATGATATAAACCTGTAGTTGTTTAAAGGGGATATTATTTTCAGCGAGCTGAAAGGCGAGCCATAAGACTTTGAGTGAGGGTTGAACTTCTACCCGGTAGTTATGGGGGGGGGGGGGGGGGGCGGTGTTAGTTTTTTCACCCCGGTCACTCGCACACCTGAGCTGAGTAATCACATTTTGCTTGGAGGTAGGACTTCTAGGGGGGATATGTGCTGGTGGGCCAATCTATATAAATAGCTACAGGTTTGTATCGTTAGGAAAAATAGAATTTTAAACATCAGACTTACCCGGTGGTTATATAAATATTGCTTTAGTCCCTGACGTCCCGGTAGAAATTTCAAAACTCGCGGCAATCACCGATAATGTAGCCAGGTGTACCACCTGTGCGCCCTCTAGTAAAGGTACCTGGAACCATTCCAGTCATTCCTCAGATCTTCTCTGCCGCTCACGCCGGCAACATCATTGGATTTTTCACTCGCTGTAACCTGTATAATTGCTGTTATCTTGTTGTTGTACAATTATACTGTTGGCTTTCGCTCGTTTGTTTTTATTTTAACTGAGAGTTATTGGTTGGAATTTGATCACTATGTTCGTAGCTTAAAAGGGGGAGGTTTAGAAGTTTTTTCCACCTACTGTAAAACTATCGAAATTTCTCTTTTAAACATGATGGCGGAAGGTAAACACTCCGCCAACACTATGATGTCACAATCATATGACGTAAACTACGTAGTTCTACGCAGTATGACTTGCATATTCTTTTCTTTTTTCTATGCAGAGAATGAAAAGTAAATTATACTTACAAACCAAAAGTATTTAAGTTTTCATAATATAAAAGGAATATATTATTTTTTAAGAAAATATTTGTCCTATTAGTATACTTTCTTTAGATAATCATCGATCTATTTTCAAAGATTAAATAAAACTAGCATACAGCTAAAGTTACGCTACGTAGTTCTCATGACAATCGATACAGTCTCACAAATTACTTTGTATCGTTATTTATTTTTGTTTTCGATATTGGGATTTCTAATATTAATCAAATAACCTATTGCATTCTCATTCAAGCCCTTGGCGGAAGAGTAATATCTCTCGCAGCGGGCAGGTCTAATTATGGTCTTATGTGAAAGAGTATAAAAAGTGCAGTTGTTCCATAACCGAAATACAAACCATGCTATTTACATTGGGTTTACTTTCGGCGTAGCTGAAATTGACGAGCCAATAGATTTTAACGAGGGTTAACTACCCCCGCGCTAGTTAGCGGGGGGTAGGGGAAGGGGTAGCTTGCAACCCCCTCCCCCCCCACACACACACTCACACACCGGTGATTTGCTTCACTTCACTTTTGGCTTGGACGATGTGCAGACGTGTCTGTCTATCGTTCTCGTTATTGACGGCCTTAATCTTTTCTCTGCTTTTCCTCAGCTGTGTGTTTGAAGTTGGCCTCGCCCTTGGTGTTCATCATGCGCAAGTGCCCTGGGATCGCCGGTCGCCCTTGCGGTACCTTCATGTCTGCGGTGGATACCGATCCTCACACCCTTTGCCCGCAGTGTCGAGGCCGACAGTGTGATAGGGAAATACATGTACAGTAGTGAGTGTAGGGAGTGGTCTGCCTCCCAGTGGGAGAGGTTTGCCCGCCGGCGTAAGAAGAAGTCCAAAAGAGACTGTTCTCCTTCTGGGGTTGCCTTGAAGGAGGAAGGCTCTCGGGACTCTTCTTCCGCCGCCCAAACCTCCTCCGAAGCTCCCCCTCGTCCGGCTCCTAGTGAGAGGCCGCCAAGTGGGAGCGCGGGCCCCAGTTCTGTTTCCCGACCTTGGGGTGTGGGAGAGGGCGTCGCCTCCCATAGCTCCCCCTCCTCCTCCGGGGGAGGATTTTGATAATGTTGATCCTGTGTCTAATGATGATCTTTTTCAGCTTTGGGCTTCCTTGGGGCTTAAGGGCCTGCCCTCCAAGGAAGCCCTGTTTGACCTTATTCAGTTGGGGGCCGCTGTTAAGCAGTCGCCGGTGATAGCAGAGGTAGACCCTCTGTCTATCGTCGACGTCGTGGTGGCAGAGGCTTCCGACGGGTCTGGTCAAACCTCTGCGGCTCCTGATGTTGATGACGTTGCTGAAGGCTCTCCTCCCCCTTCCGTACATCCTTCGAAGGGGGAAGGGGGTCCCACGGGCTCTCCTGTGGCTAAGCCTCCCCCTCGGGGGAGCGCTCTGACTGAGACTCCTTCGGAGGACTGATGATCCTGACGACCTCCCTCGTGGCCGCCTTCGCCGTAAGGCTCATCGTCCGCTTCGCCGCAAGGGCCTCCCGTCTCCCTATAAGGGTGCTAAGAGGCGCCTTTTCGAGACCACCACCTCCGTCCTCCGATGGGGACTCTCCTCGCCGGGAGCAGCCTGTAGCAGCCGCGTCCTTAGACGTCTCCGGGGATCGTTCACGTTCTCCCACGTCCTCCAGACCTTCCGCTTCCTGTGCAGATGGCCAGCAGTCTTCTTACCTCGTCAGCTGACGGGCACCGGTCCCTTCGGGGCAAAGGGATGTCGCCCACGGTGTGGGTGCTTCCCTTGCGCGCCCTCCTGCGAGTAGTAGCGCACCAGCGCTCTCCTGCTCGTCAGCGTTCTCCTGATCGCCAGCGCTCTCCTGTTCGCCAGCGCTCTCCTGATGATCAACGCCCCACTGCTCGCCAGCGCTCTCCTGTGGAGAACGAACATCCTCCTGTTCCTGCTGCGCGCCCAGCGCGCCAACGGTCTCCTGAGCGCACTAGATCTCCTGCCCGTCAGCGCGCACCTGCGCATCCAGTTCCTGACACGCGCCCACGCGCCCTAGAACTCCGGTTCGGGTCATGGGCAAGGACTCTACTTCTCCTCTCCCTCGCGATCCTGCTAGAGCTTAGCAGCGCGCACGGTCTCCTACGCGTACATCCAGAGTTCCTGTACGCCCATGCGCCTCCTATTCCTGAGCCCGTTCGTGAGCGTTCGCCTTTGTGCGTCGCGCCGACAGCTCCTGCACAGGCTTCCACGCGTCGTCTTCCTGCTCGCCAGCGATCCCCAGCACGCCAGCGATCTCCGACGCGTCAACGTTCTCCTGCTTGTTAGCGATCTCCTGCGCGTCAACGGTCTCCAGTACGTCAGCGATCCCCTGAGCACCGGCGATCTCCAGACCGCCCGCGTGATCCATCGCCTGCGCGCAAGCGCTCTCCTACGCAGCTCGCGGCAGCAACAGGGACACGTGTCGCCAGGTCGCAGTCAGGATCTCCTCCGCCTAAGCGCAGGTCTCTTTTACAGGACAAGGAAGGACCATCGGAGAGGTCAAGACAACTTTCTTCCCCTTCTTTTTTGCAGACAGGTCCAGTGGTGTCCACTCTGAAGGATCGCCCGATCCCCTTCCCTCCAGCGGGAATTTCGGACTCTGTTTCCGTGTCTCGGCAGTCTTGGTTTGGTCCTCTGATGCGGGCGTTAGTAAAGGCTATGAAGCCGGCACTCGCCGATCTAGGACACAAGCCAATGATGGCCTCGCCCCTGCTGAAGAGAAGGAGAGGAGTGGACTTCGTGGTGTCTTCTCTCAGGGAGAAGTTGGTTCCTAAGAGGTCCGTCAAGAAGGCTCCGTCCCCTTTGCAGTCGTTTTCTCCTTCTCCCGAGGACGAGGCCTTTCCGTCCTCAGGAGAGTCTAGCGAGGCAGCGGTCTTCCCCGCGGCACCAAGGGGGGAGTCATCTCCTCGTGGATGAGAATCGTCTCGCGTGGAAGATGCCTACCAGACCTCTTTGCTGGAGTCGTGTATCCCGCCCAGGAGGGAACCCAAGGACTCCAAGATGATTCCGAAGTCTTCTTCACGAATTCGTCAGGAACCAGCCGCACATAGAGAACGTCCACGCGTCTCCCCAGGAAGAGCTTCCGGGGACAGGAGACTTAGCTGCCAGTCTGCAGGGAGGAGAGCAGCAGGAGTCTGATTATGCCTTCTGGCAGGTCTTGGGCCTGATGAGACAGCTCAACGGGTTCATGGACCCTGTGATCGCCCCACGTGAAGGCAAGGACACGGTCCTGGACCAGGTTTATGGAACTCAGAAGCCCCCAAAGGCCAGCGTGGCTCTGCCCTGGTCCCAGGGGGTGAAGAGTGCCAGGGCCAACGCTCAGCTCACAATTCTCGCCTCCTCCAGTCGTTCCTCTGCCGGGAACAAACTCCTCCCACCTCCTCGTCTCCAGCAGAGGAGGTATTTCGAGATCATGTGGGAGTCTAGCCTCGCTCTTCCCCTCCACCATTCGGTGGAAGAGCTTACTAGGGGAGTTCCTCTTGAGAAGCTCTCCGCCCGGCAGGTGACGTTTTCGGCGTCGGAGATCCTGAGCCACGATAAGGTCGCGAAGTGTGCCATGCAGGCCACTTCGTGGCTGGATGTCTGGCTAGGCTCTCTGGGCATCCTATTGCGCTCTGAGGATCTGTCTAAGGAGAGCTATAGGAAGGCCCTGGAGACCTTCCTCCTCTCGGGCACTCGCTCCATCGAGTTCCTGGCACATCAGGTTACCAACCTGTGAGCCAACTCGGTGCTGAAGCGTCGTGATGCGGTGACCGAGAAGTTCCATCTGAAGGTCCCTGCTGTGGATGTCTGCTGGCTCAGACACGCCTCCCTCCTTTTGGGGGAAATTTGTTTAAGCCCCAAGATATGGAACGAACAGCTGAGAGGTGGAGGAAGTCTAGCCAGGAATCCCTCCTCCAAAGGGCCCTTGCATCTCGGCCCTACAAGCCTCCAGCTCCGCAGCAACACCAGCAGCAGCCTCGCAAGACACCGAAGCAGGCGCCGGCAGCTAAGAAAGTGGTGTCTAAGCCCCAGCCCTTTCCTGCCAAGGACAAGAGGGGCGGTAAGTCCTCCAGGGGAGGCAAGACCCCTAGAGGAGGCGGCCGCGGCCGCAAACGCTAGGAGTGGCAGTCCTCCCGCGTGTCCACCTGTGTGGGGATGCCTTCAAAGTTGTGTGCACAGGTGGCAGCAACATGGGGCCGATGCTTGGACGGTCTCCGTGATCGGCCAAGGGTATCGCGTCCCATTCACGACATCTCAACCTCCCCTGACAGCGAATCCAGTGTCGCTGAGCTCCTATGCCATGGGATTGGCAAAGGGGCTAGCCCTTAGGGCAGAAGTCGAGACCATGCTCAAGATGGATGTTCTCCAGGAGGTCGTCGACGGCTCCCCAGGCTTCTTCAGTCGACTCTTTCTTGTAAAGAAGGCGTCTTGAGGCTGGAGACCTGTCATCGACCTCTCAGCTCTAAACAAGTTTGTCAAGCAAATTCCGTTCAGCATGGAGACAGCGGACACGGTCAGGCTTGCGGTGAGACCACAAGATTTCATGTGCACACTGGATCTGAAGGACGCGTACTTCCAGATCCCAATCTATCCGTCTTCCAGGAAGTACTTGAGATTCAGCCTAGACAGCAAGACCTACCAGTTCAAGGTGCTGTGCTTCGGTCTCTCCACAGCACCTCAGGTGTTCACCAGAGTGTTTACCCTGATTTCGTCTTGGGTGCACAGGAACGGCATCCGTCTCCTCCGATATCTGGACGACTGGCTGATCCTAGCAGACTCGGAGTCGACCCTTCTTCGACACCGAGACAGGCTTCTGGGACTTTGCCAAGATCTGGGGATCTTGGTAAACGTTGAGAAGTCCTCTCTGCAGCCGTCCCAATGACTGGTTTATCTAGGCATGTTGTTAGACACCAATCTCCACAAAGCCTTTCCATCAGACGACAGGATAGCAAGGCTGAGGAGGGTGGCAGAACCCTTCCTCAGGCGGGAAGAGCTTCCTGCCCAATCGTGGTTGCGTCTCTTAGGTCACCTGGCCTCCCTGGCTCGTCTGGTTCCAAACGGCCGTCTCAGGATGAGATCCTTGCAGTGGCGGCTCAAGTCCCGGTGGAATCAAGGATCCGATTCCCCGGACTTTCTGGTTCTGAGAGGACCCTCGGAACAGGCGGACCTGCGGTGGTGGCTGGTCAACGAGAACCTGCGAAAGGGATGGATCTTCTCGTCCTCCCCCCGGAATTGACACTGTTTTCGGACGCGTCTAAAGAAGGATGGGGGCTCACATTCTGAACCAGAGGACCTCAGGCCTTTGGTCAGAATCAGAAAAGTACCTGCACATCAACCTGCTAGAAACGAAGGCCGTATTCCTGGCTCTTCAACAGTTCCAACGGACCCTGGCGGGTCACTCCGTGGTGGTGATGAGCGACAACACCACGGTAGTGGCTTATATCAACAAGCAGGGAGGTACTTTTTCGCATCAGCTATCCCATCTTGCAGTAGAGATTCTGAGGTGGACCGAAGTCCACTCGATAACATTATCAGCTCGCTTCATTCCTGGCAAGAGGAATATGTTCGCCGACAGTCTGAGCAGGGCTTCGCAGATAGTGAGTACCGAGTGGTCTTTGGATCCTCAGATAGCCAACAAAGTCCTGACTTTGTGGGGTTCCCCAACGGTGGATCTGTTCACGACAGCTTTGAATTTCAAACTGCCCCTGTACTGCTCCCCAGTCCCGGACCCCAAGGCACTCTGGCAAGATGCTTTCCAGCAACAATGGGACAACATCGACGTGTACGCCTTTCCACCGTTCTGTCTGATGAGAAGGGTGCTCAACAGGACCAGACTATCAGTCAACCTGTCGATGACTCTGATAGCTCCGCTATGGCATCACGCGGAATGGTTCCCGGACCTTCTGCAGCTCCTGACGGAGCTCCCGAGAGAACTTCCCCCACGACACGAGCTACTCAGACAGCCACATTGCAACATCTTCCACAAAGCCGTAGCCTCGCTTCGGCTTCACGCCTGGGGACTGTCCAGCGTCTCCTCACGGAGAGAGGCTTTTCGCAATAGGTTGCAGAGAGAATGTCTCGGCACCTGCGAAAGTCCTCTGAGGGAGTCTACCAGGCGAAGTGGAGAGTCTTCTGTGGTTGGTGTCGTGGGAGGGGTATCTCTCCACTCGATGCCACTATTCCAGCAATAGCGGAGTTTCTCGTTTATTTGCGGGAGAAAATGTGCCTTTCGGTCTCAGCGGTGAAAGGCTATCGCTCAGCCTTGAGCTTGGCTTTTAGGCTGAAAATAGTGAACATTTCTTCCTCGCTGGAACTCTTTACTCATACGTAGCTATGAGCTTACCTGCCCTCAGTCGGAAGTGAGACCTCCTCCATGGAACGTGGTTCGAGTTCTCAGGGCTCTTAAGAGACCTCCCTTCGAACCATTACGCCAGGTCTCTGATCGCCACCTGTCTTGGAAGACGGCTTTCCTGCTCGCGTTGGCCTCTGCCAAACGAGTTAGTGAACTTCATGGTCTCTCGTACGACGTCGCCCATTCAAGGGGATGGCGGGAGGTAACGTTCAGGTTCGTCCCTGAGTTTGTTGCCAAGACTCAGAACCCTGGAGTGCCGGACCCACGGTTCGACTCTTTCAGGGTCGCGAGTCTCCGTTCTGTAAAAAGCGACCCAGACCAGCTGCTATTATGCCCAGTGAGGAGTCTGAGGTGTTACTTGAAGAGAACAGCTGCAGTTCGTCCTGAGGTGCAAGCATTGTTTGTTAGCACAGGCAGGACGAAGAGGAGGGTCACCAAGAACACCATCTCGGCTTAGATTCGAAGGGTTATCCATCACACCTTGAATCCGGACCCTCCTCCGTCACGACGTCAGGGGCATCGCTACGTCCCTGGCCTTCAAGAGAAACTTCTCTGTGACGCAGGTGCTTCAAGCTGGGGTCTGGAAGCGTCAGACAACCTTCACAGCCCACTACCTGCAGGACGTGACCCACAGGAGCTTCGATACTTTTTCTATCGTCCCTGTGGTGGCTGCACAACAGCTGGTCTAACCTCAGGCTCCTTTATGGACAGGTAGCAGTAGGTTGAGGGCTTTGTTACCCAGTTTTAGTCTGCGTAAATGAAAGAGTATGTCTGGCCCTTACTTCTTTCTTCATCCTCCCCTCTCTTGGGGAAGCAGCATCCTGGTCTCCGCATAGCTGACCTCAACCTCTGCAGGTAAACCATGCTTCCTTGTGCTCCTAGTATTAAGCTTAATACTGTCGCGTCCCCCATACCCTGACGAGGTGGTATTGGGAACGTCCTATCCTGGATTCCTATCTAAAGGACTCAAGGTCCACTTCATAGGACGAGTCACGCTCTTTCCTCCACACACAACTTATGTAGGCCGCACGTTCCTAGCGGAGCAAGGAACTTGTGAGGTGCAGGGACTCCTTTTCTCGAGTGCTACTCACTTGGAGTCGGAGTCCCCGGGTAAAGCCAAAGTCAGTACGGCTGGGACTTTCCATCCTTCCTAAGGGGTAAGTCACCCAATGTAAATAGCGTGGTTTGTATTTCGGTTACGGAACAAATGACAAATTCGGAGATAATTTGTATCTTTCCTAACCATACAAACCTTAGCTATTTACACATATTTGCCCGCCAGCGCTGTCCCCCAAGTCAAGTCCTACCTCTAAGTGAAGTGAAGCAAATCACCGGTGTGCGGGGGGGAGGGGTGGCAAGCTACCCCTTCCCCTACCCCCCCCCCCACTAACTAGCGCGGGGGTAGTTAACCCTAGTTAAAATCTATTGGCTCGTCAATTTCAGCTACGCCGAAAGTAAACCCAATGTAAATAGCTAAGGTTTTTATGGTTAGGAAAAATACAAATTATCTCCGAATTTGTCATTTTTCAGTGCTAAATTAGTGCAGTGATTTTATTCAGTCAGTGGAGGGTGCGTCTGCTCGACCCTGTCGTTATCCTAGCCTTAGACCTCTTCCAAGCTCCCCAACCCCTGGGAGAAGGAACGTCGATCGGCGAAAGGAAACGAGAGGCGTTAGCGCCCGAGCAGACGTCCCCTCGAGCGTTCCTGTTGACGCTTTCCAGAACGCTCGCCCTCGCCATGGGAAAGGCGAGGTAAAAGTGTTATCTTCACTGTCGGTTGCCTCGGCTCACAGACAGGGCTGGCGTCTTGAGTTTTTTCCTTCCATCTAGACAAGAAGAGAGTTGCTCGTCATGACGCCGAGTGTTTAGATGCTTAACACCATAGTGCTAGTGTCAAGAAGGACGCCGAGGTTAAGGAATGGGCTATATCACGCCAAGCGTCGAGTAGCTGGAAGTCATGACACGTAATGCGAGCGTCAGAGCATTGGACAGCGCGCTACTGCGCGCCCCCGTTTTCCTGTGCGCCAACGCTCGCCGACGTGCCAGCGCTCGCCTGCGCGTCAACGATCTCCTGAGCGCCCACGATCTTCTGATCTGGGCGCAATGGGGAAGGTAACCTCTTCCCCTGCTCGCCAGCGCTCACCAACACGCCATCGATCGCCGACGCGCCATCGGACCCAGACTGCGCGTGACGCGCGCCCACCTCCACAACCAGATGTGTGCTGTCATGCGTGCCTGCGCGCAAGGGATATATCTCCTGCAAGCGTGCGCCCAACGTTATCGCCCTTACGGGCTCTTCGGCCAGATCCTGCGTGCGGAGCTCTCATCCAGCCTTTTGCATGCCCTCTGCCATCTCCAGCCCGCGCCATCGCTCACCTGCGTGCCCTTGCGCGCGAACAATCTCCTACATGTGACTCAGGGCAAATCCCATCGCGCGAGCGCCAGCGCGATCCCCAGCACGATCCCACTCGCGAGGCTGTAGGACAACGCGCGGCCAGGTCATCATCGTCGCGTCCCCCCCCCCACAAGCACAGAACAGCGCGCTCGCTGGAGGGAGGGAGGATTCCGGATAGGTCCAGGGACTTTTCTCCTTCTTTTCAGGCAAACCCTCCTTTGGTAACTCCTCCTAGGGATCGAATGATCACCTTCCCTCCAGAGGGAGTTTCCAGTCAGCAGCCTTGGTTTGGGTCCCTGGTCAGAGCAGTCATGCAGGCTTTTAAGCCTGTTTTCTCTGAGCTGGGCCACAAATCAGTGGCAGCTTATACTCCCCTGAAGAGGAAGTCTAGCCTTCAGGCTCAAAGGAGTGGACATTTCTTCCTCGCTGGAACTTTCCCTACTCATACGAAGTTATGAACATACCTGCCCTCAGTCGGAAGTGAGACCTCCTCCATATAACGTGGTTCGAGTTCTCAGGTCTCAAGAGACCTCCCTACGAACCATTACTCCAGGCTTCAGATCGTCACCTAACTTGGAAGACGGTGTTCCTACTAGCTTTGGCCTTGGCCAAGCGAGTCAGTGAACTTCATGGTCTCTCGTATGACATCGCCCATTCAAGGGGATGGGGGGAGGTAACGTTCAGATTCGTCCCTGAGTGTTTTGCTAAGACTCAGAATCCGGGAGTGCCGGACCCTCGGTTAGACTCTTTCCAGATTTCGAGTCTTCGTTCTGTAACAGATGACCCAGACCCTCTCCTACTGTACCCAGTAAGGAGTCTGAGGCTATATCTCAAAAGAACGGCTGCAGTTCGTCCCCAAGTGCAGGCATTGTTTGTGAGCACTGAGAGAACAGAGAGTAGGGTTACCAAGAATACTATCTCGGCATGGATTCGTAGGGTGATCCATCTGTCCCTGAATCCTGACCCTCCTCCGTCACGTCACCCTAGAGCACATGATGTCAGGGGCGTAGCTACGTCCCTGGCCCTGAAGAAGAAATTTTCAGTGACGCAGGTTCTACAAGCGGGGGTGTGGAAGCGTCAGACAACCTTCACAGCCCACTACCTGCAAGACGTGACCCACAGGAGGCTCGATACGTTCTCTATCGGCCCTGTGGTGGCTGCACAACAGCTGGTTTAAAACCTCAGGCTCCTTAATGGACAAGTAGTAGAAGGTTGAGGGCATTGTTACCTGGTCTTAGTCTGGATGAATGAAAAGGTTTGTCTGGCCCTTATTCTTTTCTTCATCCTCCCCTCTCTTGGGGAAAGCAGCATCCTGGGTTCTCAGCACAGCTGACCTCGAACCACTGCAGGTAAACCATGTTCCCTTGTGTTCCTAGTATTAAGCTAATACTGTCACGTCCCTATACCCTGACGAGGTGGTATTGGTAGAGTCCTAGCCTAAAGTTTCCATCTAAAGGACTACAGGTCAACCTCCTAGGACGAGTCATACTTCATACCTTCACACACAGCTTACGTAGGCCGCAGCCCTTGCGCAGCAAGGTTCTAGCGAGGTGCAGGGACTCCTTATTGTTGAGTGCTGACACACTCAGATACTGAGTCCCTGGGCAAAGCCAAAAGCCAGTACTGGCTTGGACTTGCCACCCTTCCTAAGGGGTGAGTCACCCATATTAACCCTGGACAGGTATCGTTCTTGGACACCCCTTTTCAGGTATATTGGGGTCGAGCGCGACCCCGACGCAAAAAAAAAAATTCTTAAAGAATTTGTCTGTGCATTAACCTTCAGGTTTTTGTTCGCGTAAAATACTTCAAAGAATGCTAAAAACTACGGTAAAGATAAATACTACCCATCTGCAGAAAAACTAATGATTATAAATTTTTTTAAAAATTAGGTATGAAAAAAAATGACTTTACATAAAAATTCACAAAAAAAAAAAAAAAAAAAAAATACATATATACAAAAATTACTTTAGGAAAAGATTCCTGAATGTTCAGGAAACATCTTGTGGCAACTTGGAAGTGATCGGACCCATAGAGGTGAAGATCTGAAATTAGAAATAAAGGGTAACTTTTTTTTTGGCCAAAAAAATTAGTCCAAATTTCATGAATTTTTTTGGGTACCCAAATGAAATAGGAACGGGCAAATTTTTTTATGGAATAAACATATGTTATCCTAAAATAGAAATATGTAAAAAATCTTCATTATTTTGTAAATTACTGTTATATCAGGGACCATATCTAAAGGTAATTTTTGGTCACCATTAAAATTTGGTATAAAAAGACTTATATTTAATATATAATATGATATTTATGCAGGTAAAAATATACCAAAATATCACAAATTCTATAGGAAACAGGAATATATAGAGATATGGCAACTTACGGTTCGGATATGTCCACAAAGTGGCCGCAAACCACACCAACTCCGACTGCCTAATCTGCCACCTGAAATGTAGGAAGGGTATGTCAATTTCAAGGTGTTATTTACTAATCTAATTATTCTTGGATATGAATAAAAATTTTATGGTGGGTTGCTGGAGGGTTGACGATTATTTTACGACTATAAAATTAGAATTCTGACCCAAAAAAAAATGCTGAAGGGAAATAAATTTGAAAAAAAAACATAAAAATGTAAAACAATATAATATTTTAGCTGAAAAAATTGGAGGATATTCAAGCAAACAAGAAGTAAACAAAATTTTCATGTTGTAACTTACCTATAACTCTGAGGTACACCCTGGACACAAGACAGTTTGATGCATCAGGCAAACAGGACTCCTGCAGCGGAAACACGCAGTGTTTGTCTTGCGGTCGTCCTCAGGTGGGCAGCTGTGACAGCGAATCCTTCTTGGAAGCTTGATGTGGCCACAGGCAATTTGAAGTCTTGGTTCCGCCTCAGGAATCTTGAAGGTATCCACCATGAGTTGACGGAGTCCCTTCGACAACTTGCGTGACTTGTGATACCGATGTATTGCCTGGGGATAACACAACTCGGTGGTGATCTCCTTTAGGAAGGTTCGCCTTGGCATTGTCTTGGCGAAGGGCATGAGCGTATAGAGAATATAAGAATTTACCATTATTATATTCAATATCCCGTAGAAGAGACTCATACGCCAGCGTCGTGACTTACGAACACAATTAGATATAGAACACATCTGGTCGAATGTATCTACACCTCCCTTGGTCGCATTATAAAACATCTGAATGTCTGTCTTCCTTTTTTCGACCTCGGACGGATCATGATGCAGGGAACTCAACAGCATCACTTTCTTAATCCTACTAATTTGCTGACACTGTAGAGTTAGATTGTGTTCGTAATTGAACACTGCCACCGAGTCCTTTGGGGGAAGCACCTTCTCCATAAGTTCCTTAGGAATATAAGGCTTTTGGCGAATGGTGCCACACAAATGCATGTCCTTATCCGCGAGTGACAAGGCGAGCGGTAGCGTCGTGAAGAAGTTATCCGTCGTCACTGTGCGGCCACTTGGCTGAAAAGGTGCCACAAGATCATACGTAAAAACTTCTCCAAGCGTCGCTCCTCTTGGTATCTTGACCATGTCCTTCCCCAAGTAGGCAAGGCCATTACGCATGTAATGGGAATCGGCATCACACGCCAATACAAGCTTGATACCATACCTGGAGGAAGAGAAATAGAATTAGTAACTAATAAAGGTAAAAAGATAACAAATAAAAAAAAAAATAAAAAAAATAACACAATATACAATTATATTACTAATAAATATAGTAATAATAATAATAATAATAGTAATAATAATAATAATAAATACATAAGAAAAACATTTATAAATACGAAAGAGAAATTAACAGATAATTATATCACTGATAATTATAATAATAATAATTACATAAAAACATTATTTACAAGTACGAAAGAGAAATTGTCAGATAAATAAATAACTAAGTTATAGATAGATAGAAATAGATAGAGATAGAATAGATGATATATTATATTTTAGACACATAAATCATATATCAAGTTTCCTTCACAATATATATATATATATATATATATATATATATATATATATATATATATATATATATATATATATATATATATATATACAGTGAACCCTCGCTACTTCGCGGTTCGACCATTGCGGATTCACCACTTCGCGGATTTTTTTCATAACGCATGTATATACATATATCGCGGATTTTCCGGAAATTTCGAAAATACCGCGATGTGACCGATGGTACGAGATTGTAGAAAGTAAGGAAAATTGAATCATGATTGATTTTCAATATAAATGAAACTTTGAGGAGCAACAAAGATATCATTTGTTAGAGAGATAGAGAGGTAAGGAATGGGAGGTAGTGAAAAGTAGCCCACAGAGAGAGAGAGGTAGAGAGAGAGAGAGAGAGAGAGAGAGAGTGTGTGTGTGTGTGTGTGTGTGTGTGTGTGTGTGTGTGTGTTGATTTAAATGTAATAAACAAAAAAAATTTATAGGTTATAACACATTGGTGCTTATGTAATATCAACTGTATACTGTAGACGGTTTGAATAAGTTAAGAAATGGTATAAACGATACTTTGTTAGTGTAATAGTACACTCTCAAGAGCGGCAGCTAGACGTCAGCTGATCTAATCACAGCCAAAAGTAAAACAAAAAGAAGTCAACAATACTCTCGATTTTTTAAACACACCCGAAATTTAAAAACAAAAGTACACGCTTTCTTAATGTGTAATCAACTCGAGTAGCAATTTTCTAGAATAAAATGATGTTTCCCAAAAAATAGTGGTTTGCTGATGAAATCGGATGCCGTATTTTTAGCAACGATTGAAATGGATGTAAACTCGGCATAATTTTTTCGTTTCGTATTTAATTGACACTAAGAAAACTAATTTTAGTTTCTTCATCTATATGTAAGTATTGTATAACACAAAGAGAGAGAGAGAGAGAGAGAGAGAGAGAGAGAGAGAGAGAGAGAGAGAGAGAGAGAGAGAGAGAGAGAGAGAGAGAATCAGCTGTTGTAATTGAATGCCGTGTTTTTGTTTCGTGAGAATTTCATCGCCACGACTATAACAACAACATACTGTACTGAACTTTACAGTATTATACAGACTACTGTAATATGATAAAGTAAAATATTTGTAATAACCTATTTTATATGAAATGGGGCTATTTTTTTTGTTTAAAATTTACATTTACGTGCGTAAAATAACTCTCTCTCTCTCTCTCTCTCTCTCTCTCTCTCTCTCTCTCTCTCTCTCTCTCTCTCTCTCTCTCTCTCTCTCTCTCTCTCTCTTGTAAATTGTTTTCCTGCTTTGCTACGTATGTATGATTTTATATAGATATGGTAAATAATATTTGTAATAACATATTTTCTAAAAGCTTTTACTGTAATATCATTATTTATCACTTTCATAATGCGCGTTAAATGCCTTCGTTTGTTTACTGAGCGTACTTTATGACGCTGTCGTTTCAGGCGGCGTCATAAAGAAAAATATTTCATTTGGAAGTCCTAAGAAAAATTAAGTAAAACTTTGGTAATAACAAAATCAACATACTGTACTGAATAATCAATATAATCGATGCAAAAACTAACCTATACACAGATGTGTAAATGCGTTTGTTTCTTCATTATGATCAGAGAAACGTAAACAAAACATTGGTTGCCATTTTTTATCGTGCTTTTTAGCGTGTTTAGGAAACGCATGATATAAAATCGCCGTTAATATTTGTGCCTGTTTTAGTTTAGGGTACTGTAGTACATGCATTAAGTGTTCTGTACATTAAAGGGTAGTTTGTTAACAGTACTACGTACAAGGGAAGGTTTTAAAAGTCTGAATATACATGTTAAATAAATAGGTAAATATGGTGTCACTACTTCGCGGATTTTCACCTATCGCGGTCGGGTCTGGAACCTATCTACCACGATAAACGAGGGTTCACTGTATGTATATAATAAATAAACAATTTTTTTATAAATACAAAACAATAATTACATGTGCAAATATAAAATAAAATTATTTTTACTTAGCTGGTTTGTTTGGAATATACATCTTGAATGGACAGTGACCCCGAAAAGGGACAAGCTGTTCATCAACAGTGAGATGGGGCCCGGGGCTATAATTGATTCGCGAATTGGCCACCACGTGATCGAAGACTTTCCTAATGGGAGCGAGGCGATCTTTTTTCACCCTCTCTGCTCTGGTGGCCGAATCATCGAAGCGAAGAACTCTCACCAACAGGGTAAAACGTCGCTCGTTCATCGTACACCTATACAAAGGATTTCCTTCTGTGAGGTCCCACATGTCATAAGTGGGTGTATGGTTGTCACACCGCACTGCCGACATTATTAGAATTCCAATAAATGTCTTCAGTTCCCTCAGGTCAATGTCCCTAAGGGCAACGTTGCCCTTTTGATGGTAATTACTTCTCAAAAGGGAAAGGCGTTCATTAGAACGCAGAACAATCTTGGCTAACATGCGGTCGTCTAAAAAGAGCGAGAAAATGTCGGACATTTTCTTCGCGCCCAACGTGACAGAGGTGGGACCTCCAGGCTCAATCCTTGGTGTGATTATATGGGGGAGGGTGGGATTAGGGTTTTTATGCCAGACAGTACCATCACGACCTTGAACGGATTCAGATTGTATCTGGGTGATAGGAGTCCCCCTGGCTGGCTGTAGTTCACCCCTTCTCCTCTTCCTGCTCCTCTCCTCCACTGGGGTGAGGCGACCTACCGGTGCTGCGGGATGCCCACTTGAGGTTGATGGCATAGGGGAAGTTGTTGTTGTTGTGCTGGCTGTCACAACAACAGAAGCGGAACCCCCAACCCCCACTACCTCCCCCTCATCGTCATCGTCTTCGCCATCCCCATTCCCTAAGACGATAATTTCCGGATCATCTTCCATCTCTTCTTCCTCCCTCACCTCATGCTCCAACTCCCTCACATCCAAATACTCCTCAACATCACTATCAAGCTGTTCTAATAGTTGATTGATGGCATCGATGCCCAAGGAATATTTCTTGCTTGCCATTTTGATAACTGCAAAGAATTACAAAAAATTAGAAATACGCATTCGATGGAAAATGGATCCCATACCAATATATCTCTGGCAAAAAACAATGTCGTGCATGGGTAGCCAGATCATTTAGACACACTTTCCAACACTAAAAAAATGAAACTTTGGTGAAACTGTTTGCCAATTTCTTACGGAAAAATGACTTAGCCAAAAAAAGCAAAAAATTGAAAAAGGGGCATTCGAGGAAAAATGGGCAATATGCTAATATACGGCATCTCAGCTAAAAAAAATATCATGCACGTGGTAGCCAAACCATCAAGGCACACTTTCCGACAAAATAAACATCTAAATGAATCAACACTATTTGACAATTCCTTGCTATGTAATAACTTTGCAAAAAATTGAAAAAAAACGAGAAATTGGCCATCGCAGGAAAATCAAACACAGCAATATATACGGCATATCTGGCAAAAAAAAAAAAAAGGCAGGCATGGTTAGCCAGATCATCTAGACACTCTTTCCAACACTAAAAAAATGAAACTTTGTTGAAACTGTTTGCCAATTTCTTACGGAAAAATGACTTAGCCAAAAAAAAGCAAAAAATTGAAAAAGGGGCATTCGATGAAAAATGGGCAATATGCTAATATACGGCATCTCAGCTAAAATAAATATCATGCACGTGGTAGCCAAACCATCAAGGCACACTTTCTGACAAAATAAACATCTAAATGAATCAACACTATTTGACAATTCCTTACTACGTAATAGCTTTGCAAAAATTGAAAAAAACGAGAAATTAGCCATCGCAGGAAAATCGAACACAAAGCAATATATACGGCATATCTGGCCAAAAAAAAAGGCAGGCATGGGTAGCCAGATTATCTAGACACACTTTCCAACACTAAAAAAATGAAACTTTGTTGAAACTGTTTGCCAATTTCTTACGGAAAAATGACTTAGCCAAAAAAAGCAAAAAATTGAAAAAGGGGCATTCGATGAAAAATGGGCAATATGCTAATATACGGCATCTCAGCTAAAATAAATATCATGCACGTGGTAGCCAAACCATCAAGGCACACTTTCTGACAAAATAAACATCTAAATGAATCAACACTATTTGACAATTCCTTACTACGTAATAGCTTTGCAAAAATTGAAAAAAACGAGAAATTAGCCATCGCAGGAAAATCGAACACAAAGCAATATATACGGCATATCTGGCCAAAAAAAAGGCAGGCATGGGTAGCCAGATCATCTAGACCCACTTTCCAACACTAAAAAAATGAAACTTTGTTGAAACTGTTTGCCAATTTCTTACGGAAAAATGACTTAGCCAAAAAAAGCAAAAAATTGAAAAAGGGGCATTCGATGAAAAATGGGCAATATGCTAATATACGGCATCTCAGCTAAAAAAAAATATCATGCACGTGGTAGCCAAACCATCAAGGCACACTTTCTGACAAAATAAACATCTAAATGAATCAACACTATTTGACAATTCCTTACTACGTAATAACTTTGCAAAAAAATGGAAAAAAAAAAAAACGAGAAATTGGCAACCGTAGGAAAATCGAACACATAGCAATATATACGGCATATCTGGCAAAAATAAGGTCAGGCATGGGTAGCCAGATCATCTAGACACACTTTCAAACGCTAAAAAAGCAAAAGTTTTTCGACACCATTTGCCAATATCTTACGGAAAAAGGACAGCCAAAAAATGCAAAAAACTGAAAAAGTGGCATTCGACGAAAAATGGGCCTCGTGGTGATATACGTCATCTCAGCTACAAAAAAATTCATACACGTGGTAGCCAAACCGTCCACCCAGACTTTCCACCACTGAAAACCTATACAAGTTGCACCATTCTACGACTATTTCTTACTACGTAATAACTTTGATAATTATGTAACTTACCTGATTCAGGTATATTCGGTCGAGCTTGACCCCGAGGCGTCTCATAAAAGTAGGGAGGCGAACAGCTACAATGAAGCACGTCTGGACCCAACTGCGGCGTGTAGGCTAGTGACCCGGTGTAGGTCGATCACCCAGAAATTCGGTCAAGGGGGTGAGTCACGCGAGAAAAACAGGTTTTTTAAACACGCTCGGGGTTGCGCACGACCCATCGTACCCATCCAGGGTTAAATAGCGTGGTTTGTATTTCAATTACGGAACAAATGACAATTTCGTAGGTAATTTGTATTTTTCCTAACTATACAAACCTTAGATATTTAATCAAACTTGCCCGCCAACCCTATCCCCCGTGAAGTCCTACCTCTAAGCAAAGTGAGCTCAAGCACAGGTGTGTGTGAGGGGTGGGGGGTGTAACAAGCTACCCTCCCTACCCCCCGCTAACTAGTGGTGGGGTAGTAAACCTCATTAAAATTCAAATGGCTCGTCATTTCAGCTACGCCAAAAGTAATTACCCATATTAAATAGCTAAGGTTTGTATAGTTACGAAAAATACAAATTACCTACGAATTTGTCATTTTATCTGATACTGAGTGGCTTGAATATGAGAAGTACACTCGTAAGTTAGAGAGAGATAGGGTTAGAAGAAGCTCTTCTCACTCTAGAGAATTTTCCTCTCCCCATGTACCTGTACCTATTCCTTTCCCTGTAGTGGTAATCCATGAACCCCCTACTAGCACTAACGAGCCTTTACTGATGGACATGATGAAGGCGATTCATGCCCTTGGTGCCAAGGTCGAGTCGCTTGCTACGGACAGGAACCAGCTAATGTTCGACGTTAAATTGTTGAAAAGTGCCAGTGTTAGTGATAAAAGTGCGAAGAATGTGTTCTGCGGAGGGTACGTCTGTTCGTACTTGTCGTTCACCCCAGTCCGAGACCGCTTTCACAACCCCTGGGAGAAGGAATGTCAAACGACGAAAGGGAACGATAGGTTTTAACCCACGAACAGACATCCCCTCACGAGTTGTGGTTGACGTTGCACGTAACGATCGCCCTTATCATGGGAGAGGTGAGGCCAAGTTCTCCTCATCCTCTGATGACGTTAACGTCAGTAGAAAAAACTGGCGTCAGAATTCCAGACCTCTCAAGAGGAAGTTGATCCCTTCAGATCAAAGTCAACGCCGAACTGTATGGCATATTAACCGCTATTGAGAAAATAGCATTGGAGAAGGAGGGTAATTTTACAATTTTTAGTGATGCAAGGAGTGTCCTTCAAGCTATAGAAGTTTTTAATTCTAATAATCCTCTAGTTTTAAAGATTTTAGAATGGCTTTTTATTATTGGACGGACAGGTATAACAGTTCAATTTTGTTGGGTTCCAGCACATGTAGGTGTGTCTGGGAACGAGAAGGCAGATTCACTGGCTAAGAAGGCTGCATCCGAGTTGCTGCCAAGAAGGTATCCCATTCCCTGTAATGATTTCTTACCTGACATCAGGAAGTTGGTTTGCAAAAAATGGCAACAGCACTGGGATAGCCTAGATGGCAATAAAATGCGAGAGGTAGCAAATGACATATCTCCTTGGAGGTATAATATGATGCCCCGAAAATGGGAGACGTCTGTTTGTCGTCTCCGTATTGGTCACACTCGGTTGAGACACGAGTTTCTGCTGAAGGGCCAACACCAACCGTATTGTGACGACTGTTTAGTACCTCTAACAGTAAGGCATTTGTTGACCGAATGCCCCAATTATAATAATTTAAGGAATAGATATTTGTTTGAGGCTCAAGGTGAGGGTGGCAGGTTCATCCTTGCCAAGATTCTTGGAAATGATGTGTCCTACCATGCAAGTGGCATTTTTAGATTTATTTCAGAAGCAGGTCTTCTGAAAAATATTTAACTTTTATGACATTCAACTTTTATTATTTTAATTGAATACTCTTTTATTTTTTATTCTATTTTATTTTTTTATTTTTGTATACATAAATTAAATGTTACCGGCGTCAATGACCTTAGATGTCAGGATGCCTGAAAACTTTTAATCAATCAATCAATCAATCAAAGTCAACGTCCTGGCTGCAGTCATTGGAGCAGTCCAGAACGTCTGCCTTCATCGAATGAAGGTACACCTGCCAAACATCCCCTTAAAACGTCTGGTATGGTTGCTCCGGAGACCCCTTTGCAGGGTCACGGTTCTGTGGTTTCGTCTGGACGTTCCAGACGTGACGTGAGTGCTGTTGCTCCCATTGTCATCAATGACGTTGCGGAACGGACGTTACCGAAGTCACGCTCTGACACACTTGTGACTGACCCTAATTTTAGCATGCTGCAGGACATGCAGATGAGACTTTCCTCATTCATGCAGTCTTACCGTCCAGCCCATGAACGACAGGAACCCTCGCTTGCGGAGCATCACGGTTCTAATAAGCGTGACCCTTCTCACCATGCTTCCAAGCGTGAAGTTTCACGTCACACTCACGTGACCCCCAGTTTTCAGCATGCTGCCAAACATGACGCCGAGCATCAGATTCGACGTGATGTTGAACGTCAGTCGATGCAGCCCCGACATGACGTCGATCTTCCTTCTCTTCCTGCTACCCATCGACAGGCTGATGCAGGCTGTCAAGCTGTTCCACACAGTTCCCGACACTGTTGATTCTCCGCCTCGCAAGCACGTCGAACTTCCGGAACAAGTTTTTTCTGAGGAGGAAGTGGATGATCCCCTTTCCACAGGTGTACCTTTGGATACCTTGTCAGAGGAAGAGGAACCTAGATCCTCCCAACAATCTTTAGATTTTAAAAAGATTAAGACTGTTTTTAAGGAAGTTTTTCCTTCACATTTTGTGCCTGTTGCACCACGCTCTCCTCCTTCAGAGTTCACTTTAGGGACATCTACACAAGCTCCCCTGTTTACTAAATTGGTGCTCTCTCGGTCGTCTAAGAGAGCTTTGCGTTTGCTGGGAGACTGGTTGCAGTCCAAAATGGAGTCTTGGCAAGTCAGCCTTTGCCTTCCCCAGCAAAGCTTGCTTCTCGTTCGAGCGTCTGGTATGAGACAGGAGAAGTTCTCGGCTTGGGAGTACCTGCCTCTGCCCAGGGGGACTTCTCAAGCCTGGTAGACTCTCCTCGTCATCTGGTCATGAGACGCGCGAAGATTTTTTGGACCACTTCGGAACTCGACCATCTGCTCAAGGGCGTCTTCCGTGCCTTTGAAGTGTTCAACTTTCTAGACTGGGCATTGGGAGCCTTGAGTAAGAAAGTGTCTGTTTTTAGTAATAATGAGCCTGTGGTTCAGATTATGTCCTGCATGAACAAAGCCGTAAGGGATGGATCTAATGAGCTTGCTGCTCTTTTTACGGCGGGTGTCTTTAAGAAGAGAGAGACGTTGTGCTCCTTCCTGGCTACGGGAGTTACTCCTTGCCAGAAGTTGGAGCTTCTGTTTGCTCCGCTTTCTCGTTCGCTTTTTCCCCAAGAGCTTGTGAGGGAAATAGCTTCATCGCTAGCCTTGAAGGATACCCATGACCTGGTATCTAAAACGGCTCGCAAGGTGCTGCCTTCGTCGTTTTCAGGCAGTAGACCGAAGGTGGACACCCCTGCATTGAAGTTCATTCCTCCCTTTCGTGGTAGAGCCTCCAACAGAGGCAACTCTCACCCTGATGGAAGACGAGGTAAAAGGAGGGGAGCTAGATCAGGTCATGGCAGAGTCTGACTGCCCTCAACTTCAGACAGCAGTAGGGGCCAGATTGAAGAACTTCTGGCAGGCTTGGGAGAGAAGAGGAGCAGATCAGTGGTCCGTCCTCTTGTTGAAGAAGGGGTACAAAATTCCCTTTGTAAAGAAACCCCCTCTAGTCCCAGAGCCAATATATCTCTCTCCCAGATACCGGGAGGACGCAAGAAGACAAGCTTTGCGCCTACAGGTGTCCCTTTTGTTAAAAAAGGGGGCTGTGAAGAAGGTGCTAAACCACTAGTCTCCAGGCTTTTACAACCGCCTCTTCCTAGTTCCAAAGAACTCAGTGGGTTGGAGACCAGTGCTGGATGTGAGCACGCTCAACGCGTTCATTCTGAAATTGAAGTTCACAATGGAGACTTTCAAGTCTGTGATAGCAGCAGGAAGGGAAGGCGACTGGATGGTCTCTCTAGACCTCCAAGACGCATACTTCCATATCCCGATTCATCTGACATTCCAACACTATCTAAGGTTCGTATACGGGAAGGAAGTCTTCCAATTTCGAGCTCTGTGCTTCAGTCTCAGTACTGCCCCTCTTGTGTTTACGAAACTCGTGCGGAACGTGTCGAGCTTCCTACATTCGACAGGTATCAGAGCCTCCCCATACCTAGACGACTGGTTACTCAGGGCATCGTCCTTCGATCGCTGCCTGAAGGATCTCAGATTGACTTTGGCCCTGACGAAGGAGTTGGGTCTCCTAGTCAACGAGAAGTCTCAACTGACCCTATTTCAAATAATTCTCTATTTGGGGATGGAGATACGGAGTCTAGTATTTCGGGCTTTTCCATCTCCCACAAGACTAGAACAAGCTCTCATAAAGATTTGTCTTTACCGAAGGAAGAGCATTTGTTCTGTAAGGAAGTGGATGAGTCTGCTGGGAACACACTCGTCACTGGAGCAGTTTGTTTCCCTAGGGAGACTCGATCTTCGCCCTCTCCAGTTTCACCTCAACCAGCATTGGGACAAGAAGAAGGGTTTAAAAGCAGTGACCATTCTGCTTCCAGAGACGGTCAAGAGATGCCTGAAATGGTGGGACGTCAATCTCAGACTTCAGGAGGGCCTTTCTCTAGCACACAAAAACCCAGACCATGTGTTGTGCTCAGACGCCTCAGACTCTGAGTGGGGAGCAACACTAGGCGAACTAGAATGCTCGGGTCTATGGACCAAAGACCAGGAGAATCTTCACATCAACCAGAAGGAGCTTCTGGCAGTTCTTTTGGCCCTTCAAAGTTTTGAAAAACTAATCCGAAACAAGGTAGTGCAAGAAAACGCAGACAACACCACAGCGTTAGCCTACATCTCCAAGCAAGGCGGGACCCACTCGCAGTCCCTTTACTTCACTTCTGGTTTGGACGAAGGAGAGAAACATCACCTTACTAACAAGGTTCATACAGGGAGAAAGGAACGTGATGGCAGACTGCCTCGGCAGAAGAGGCCAAGTCATTCCCACAGAATGGACTCTGCATCAGGAGGTTTGCGAGAAACTATGGCGGATATTGGGACGTCCGTCCTTAGACCTATTCGCAACCTCGAGAACGAAGAGGCTTCCAACATACTGCTCTCCAGTTCCAGATCTAGAGGCGGTCCACATCGACGCGTTCTTGCTAGACTGGTCTCACCTGGAAGTATATGCGTTCCCCCCCTTCAAAATCCTTTACCAAGTCCTAAAAAAGTTCGCCTCTCACGAAGGAACCAAGTTAACATTGGTTGCTCCCCTCTGGCCATCAAGAGAATGGTACACCGAGGTACATCAATGGATGGTGGACATACCAAGAAGCCTGCCAATGATGTTAGATCTGCTCCAGCAACCGCACATGAAAAGGTTCCATCAAAACCTCCACGCTCTTCGTCTACCTGCTTTCGGACTATCGGGAGACTCTCGAAAGCTCGAGTCTTTTCGAAGAAGGCAGCTAGAGCGATTGCCAGAGCAAGGAGATCCTCTACCATCAGGATCTACCAGTCCAAATGGGAGGTGTTTCGAGATTGGTGCAAAGCCACCTCAATTTCCTCGCCTGATACCTCTATAGCCCAAATAACTGACTTCCTGCTACACCTTGGGAGTGAACGTAACTTTTCCTACTCTACCGGTTTTCAGGCACAGGAACCTGGACCTCTCGAACAATAAAGACCTTCAAGACCTTCTCAAGTCCTTCGAGACTTCCAAGGAGCATTGGATAGTGACACCAGCTTGGAATCTGGATGTTGTCCTGAAATTTCTTATGTCTGAGAAATTTGAACCTTTACACTTAGCCTCTTTTAAAGATCTAGCCTCTTTTAAAGATCTCACTTTAAAGGCACTTTTTCTAGTGAGTCTAGCGACTGCGAAGAGAGTTAGTGAGGTTCATGCCTTCAGTAAGAACATCGGGTTCTGTACTGGAAAGGCAGTATGCTCCTTGCAACTTGGTTTCTTGGCCAAGAATGAGCGTCCTTCCCATCCATGGCCGAAATCTTATGAGATTCCCAACCTGTCAGATGTGGTTGGTGACGAGATAGAGAAGGTCCTGTGCCCTGTGAGAGCTCTTAAATTTTACCTAGACAGAACCAAGAATTTACGAGGCGAGTCTGAAGCCTTATGGTGTTCGGTCAAGAAGCCTTCTTTACCAATGTCAAAGACTGGCCTTGTCGTATTTTGTCAGGTTCTTGATTAGAGAGGTTCACGCTCACTGCGGTGAGGCTGACCTTAGATTGCTGAAAGTAAGAACACATGAAGTCAGAGCTGTGGCAACTTCAGTGGCTTTCAAGCAAAATCGATCCCTACGAAGCATTATGGACGCAACCTTTTGGAGGAGTACAGTGATACCTCTGGATACGAAAGTTTCTGGTTACGAAAAATTCAGGATACGAAAAGCGATTCGAAAATTTTATGCCCCAGTATACGAATAAATTTTCAATATTAAACTTACCCGATAATCATGTAGCTGTCAACTCCGTTGCCCGACAGAATTCTATGGAGGGATACGCCAGCTATCACAATACTAGAAGGGGGTGTACTCACCAGCGCCACCTGTGGCCAGGTACTATAGTACTTCTTGTTGACACCTCCTCAATTTTTCCTCTGTCGTGCTTCCGGCAAGACGTTCTGGGATACGCTTATGATCTTGGAGTATTTTCACGGCTTTTGGTGAAGTATTTCTCTCAGATTTCGGCTGTCGCTTTACTGGAAAACTTCTATATTAGCTTAGATAGCTATTATTTAGTCCTGATTAACGGTTAACGATCTTTTGCTTGATTTGGAATCCCCACTTGGCTAACTCTTTTGATTCAAGATGTCTGACATTTCACAAGCCCCCACCCATAGACGATGTAGGTCTTGTAATAGGCGTATTCCGAAGGCCTCGGTAGATCCTCACACCGCTTGTTCTGACTGTAGGGAAAGGCCCTGTCAGTTAGAAGATCGATGTGAGGAATGCGCCGGACTTTCGGAACTTGATTTTGTCCGTCTTCTTAAGTATTCAACCAAGTTAGAGAGAGAGAGAGTTAGGAGGAGTTCTTCTCACTCTTCACTTTTTTCCTCACCTCATGATCCCCTACCTTTTCCTACCCCTGTAGTGGCTACCCCCGAACCTACTATTTGCCCTCAACCTGATATGTCTGTTGTTTTGCGTGCCATTCAGGTAGTAGAGTCAGTGGTTAGTGATCATAAGTCTCTTATGGCCGAAGTCAAGGAACTTAAGGTCAAGAGTGCAGTGGGTGGTATTAGTGCCAGTGCTGTGACGAGTGCTAGTGTCAGTGCAGTGCCAAGTGCTAGTGTCAGTGTCAGTGTGGTGCGTGAGGATACTTCTGTGCGTGCCAGTCGTCCTCCCAGTCCGGGACCTCTTGCAAGCTCCCAAGCCCAGGGGAGAAGCAATGTCGAAGGGCAAAAGGGTTCGGCAGGCCTTGATCGGCGCACAGAAGTATCCTCGGTGGTTGCGGGCGTGTCTTCCAGAGACCGTCACTCCCACCTGCAGACGATTGAGCCCGTCTTTTACTCGTCTGCTGATCAATTGTCAGGGAAGAAACGCTGGACTCAGGTCTCAAGACCACTCAAACGCAGAGTCCAGACCTCAAGAACTCAACCGGGCTGCAGTCATTGGATCAGCTCTGACTCGCCGCAGTCATCAGTTGAATGCACTCCTCCTAAGAGGAGTAAGGTTCTGCCGCAACAGATCTCTGCTGTTAAGGCTTTACCTCAGCAGACCTTAGTGTCTGCCGACCCCAAGTTGACTCTACTGCAGTCCATGCAGTCACAACTTGCGGTCTTGATGCGTGAGTGTCAGACTGAGAAGGTTACACCTCCTCCTGCGATCGCTCCGCCTGACCGCAGTACTGCCTGCCAGGCGTACGATGTTGAGGCTCCTCAGGATACCTTACCACGCTCTGAGTTTTCTGTTTCCAGTGGTGTGCAGCTCCCTCCGCCTTCCTTAAGGCAACCTCAGCAATGGGAACAGGAAGCTTATACCTTACTTCCTCCGCTTCCACTTGCAGTTCCACCAGTGAGGCAACACTCTCTTGAGGTACAACAACCTCTCCCATCCATGAGTCAGTCTCCTCAGCTCTCGCTGCAGCGAGCTCAACCCTCCTCAAGGCAAGCACCTCAACACCTTAGCCTTGCGCCTCAGGAACCTCAACTCGCGAGACAATTACTGCGTTCTGCGCAGCCACTACCTCATCGCTCACAGCTCACACCTCAGGAACCTCAACTCGTTCCTCAGGAACTTGCTACTGCGCATCCGCCAACCACTCAGCAAGCGCAACCCTTGAGTTCAGACACTCATGCCAGGAGTCAGCCTCCTCCACCCATGCGCCTACCTTCTGCTACTTCTTTTGATCAGCCTTTGCAGACTGAGCCTCAGGTGTTCCCTCAACAGAGTCTTGAGGAGGAAACCACAAATATTGTTGCACCTGGATCCCTCATCAGACGTGGATGAATCCAAGTCTTCTCCACCTTCTATTGACTTTCGTAAGGTCTTGGCTCTTTTTAGGGAGGTATACCCAGACCACTTTGTCTCTGCTATCCCCGCTCTCCGCCATCTGAGTTTTCGCTGGGCATGCAGCCAGCTAAGTCTACTTATACTAAGCTCGTCTTAGCAAGGTCCTCTAAGAGAGCGTTAAGGATTTTAGGGGAGTGGTTGCAGTCTAAGCAACAACTTGGAAAGACTTCGTTCATGTTTCCTCCGACTAAGCTCACTTCTAAAGCGGGCGTTTGGTATGCCACAGGAGAGGAACCAGGCTTGGGAGTACCTGCCTCTGCCCAGGCTGACTTCTCAAGTCTGGTAGACTCTCCTCGTAGAACAGCAATGAGGCGCTCTAAGGTTTGCTGGACCTTCTCAGACCTTGATCACTTCCTGAAGGGTGTTTTTAGAGCATTTGAGATGTTCAACTTCCTAGACTGGTGCCTGGGGGCCCTCAGCAAGAAGACCTCCCCTGCGGACAAGGATTCTGCCATGCTCTTAATGTCCTGCATGGATAAGGCCATTAGAGATGGATCTGGCGAGCTTGCATCGATGTTTGTGTCAGGGGTTCTTAAGAAAAGGGAGCAGCTTTGTACCTTCCTTTCCTCCAGCATCACACCTTGTCAAAGGTCTCAACTCCTTTTCGCTCCGCTCTCGAAGTTCCTTTTTCCCGAAGAGCTTGTTAAGGACTTGTCTGCTGCCCTGATACAAAAGGACACACATGATCTTGTGGCCTCATCGGCTCGTAAGACTAAGGTTGCTACCTCAGTCCCCAGGACTTATCGCACCCCAGTGGCTGATACTCCTGCTACGAGGTTCATTCCGCCCTTTCGTGGTAGAGCCCCCAGCCGAGGAAGCTCCCGTCCAGACTCTTCCAGGAGCAAGTCTAGGAAAAGTTCCAAGGCTTCTAAAGGAAAAAACTGACTCTCCGCATCTCCAGACAGCAGTAGGAGCCAGACTCAAGATCTTCTGGCAAGCCTGGGAAAAGAGAGGTGCAGACGCCCAGTCTGTCAGTTGGCTGAGGGAGGGTTACAGGATACCATTCTGCCGCAAACCCCCTCTGACCACATCTCCCATCAACCTCTCTCCCAACTACAAAGAAGAGGACAAGAGGCTAGCGTTGCACCAGGAGGTGTCGCTCCTTGTACAGAAGAAGGCAGTGGTTATAGTCCGGGACCATCAATCCCCGGGCTTCTACAACCGTCTCTTTCTGGTGGCCAAGAAGACAGGAGGTTGGAGACCGGTGCTGGACGTCAGCGCGCTCAATGCGTATGTCACCAAGCAGACGTTCACGATGGAGACGACGAAGTCGGTCCTAGCAGCGGTCAGGCAGGAGGACTGGATGGTCTCGTTGGACCTGAAAGATGCCTACTTTCACGTTCCTATTCATCCAGACTCCCAACCTTTCCTGAGATTCGTTTTTGGAAAGGTTGTCTACCAATTCCAAGCCCTGTGTTTTGGCCTAAGCACAGCTCCTATGGTGTTTACGCATCTGATGAGGAATATAGCAAAATTCCTCCACTTATCGGACATCAGAGCCTCCCTTTACTTAGACGACTGGCTGTTGAGAGCCTCCACGAGTCGTCGCTGTCTGGAGAGTCTCAACTGGACTTTGGACTTAATCAAAGAACTGGGTCTGTTAGTCAACATAGAAAAGTCTCAGCTCATTCCCTCCCAATCCATTGTGTACCTGGGAATGGAGATTCGGAGTCAGGATTTTCGGGCTTTTCCATCGGCCCCAAGGATAAGCCAAGCCCTAGATTGCATCATGAGCATGCTGAAGAGGAGCAGTTGCTCGGTGAGACAGTGGATGAGTCTCACAGGGACCCTTTCATCGCTGGCCCTGTTCGTCGAGCTAGGGAGACTCCACCTCCGCCCTCTTCAATTCCATCTTGCAGCTCATTGGGACAAGGGTTTGACTCTCGAAGCAGTCTCTATCCCAGTCACCAAAGAGATGAAGACCACTCTCTTGTGGTGGAAGACCAATCTCCTTCTCAGGGAGGGCCTATCGTTGGCTATTCAGACCCCCAATCTTCATCTCTACTCAGATGCATCGGACTCGGGCTGGGGTGCGACCTTGAACGGACAGGAGTGCTCGGGAACGTGGAACGAGGAACAGGGAACGCTCCACATCAACTGCAAGGAGCTACTAGCAGTTCATTTAGCCCTGCTGAACTTCAAGTCCCTCCTGCTAGGCAAGGTGGTGGAGGTGAACTCAGACAACACCACAGCCTTGGCTTACATCTCCAAGCAAGGAGGGACCCATTCGAGGAGCCTATACGAGATCGCAAGGGACCTCCTCATTTGGTCAAGAAGTCAAAACCTCACTTTAGTCACGAGGTTCATTCAGGGCAACATGAACGTCTCAGCAGATCGCCTAAGCAGAAGGGATCAGGTCATTCCCACGGAATGGACCCTCCACAAGAGTGTGTGCAACAGACTTTGGACCTTGTGGGGTCAGCCTACCATAGATCTGTTTGCCACCTCCATGACCAAGAGACTTCCGCTGTACTGTTCCCCAGTTCCAGACCCAGCAGCAGTTCATGTGGATGCTTTTCTGCTGAACTGGTCCCATCTCGACCTTTACGCATTTCCACCGTTCAAGATAATAAACAAAGTCCTTCAGAAGTTCATCTCGCACGAAGGGACACGGCTGACGCTGGTTGCTCCCCTTTGGCCTGCAAGAGAATGGTTCACAGAGGTACTTCAATGGCTAGTCGACGTCCCCAGGACTCTCCCTCTAAAAGTGGACCTTCTACGTCAACCTCACGTAGACAGGTTGCACCCAAACCTCCACGCTCTTCGGCTGACTGCCTTCAGACTGTCGAAAGATTCGCTAGAGCTAGAGGCTTTTCGAAGGAGGCAGCCAGCGCGATTGCCAGAGCAAGAAGGGTTTCCACTCGTAGAGTCTACCAATCTAAGTGGGAAGTCTTCCGGAGCTGGTGTAGAGCCAATGCAGTATCCTCTACCAATATCTCTGTGACCCAAATAGCTGACTTCCTATTACATCTTAGGAATGAGAGATCCCTTTCAGCCCCTACGATTAAAGGGTACAGGAGTATGTTGGCTTCAGTTCTCCGCCACAGAGGTTTGGACCTTTCTTCCAACAAGGACCTTCAAGACATCCTTAAGTCTTTTGAGACTTCTAAAGAGCGTCGTCTACCCACTCCAGGCTGGAACCTAGACGTAGTCTTAAGGTTCCTTATGTCACCTAGGTTCGAACCTCTCCAGTCAGCTTCCTTCAAGGACCTTACCCTCAAGACTCTTTTTCTCGTCTGCCTTGCAACAGCTAAGAGAGTCAGTGAGGTTCATGCCTTCAGCAAGAACATTGGTTTCATGACCGAATCTGCAACATGTTCTTTTCAGCTCGGATTCTTAGCTAAGAATGAACTTCCTTCGCGTCCTTGGCCTAGATCGTTTGAAATACCTAGCCTCTCCAACATGGTAGGTAACGAGCTAGAGAGAGTTCTTTGCCCTGTCAGAGCTCTCAAGTATTATCTTAATAGGTCTAAACCTATTCGAGGACAGTCAGAAGCCTTATGGTGTGCCATCAAGAAACCTTCGAGGCCCATGTCCAAGAATGGGGTTTCGTATTATATAAGGCTTCTGATTAGAGAAGCCCATTCTCACTTAAAGGAGGAAGACCTTGCGTTGCTGAAGGTAAGGACCCACGAAGTAAGAGCCGTAGCTACTTCGATGGCCTTTAATAAAAACCGTTCTCTGCAGAGCATAATGGATGCAACCTATTGGAGGAGCAAGTCAGTGTTTGCATCATTTTATCTTAAAGATGTCCAGTCTCTTTACGAGAACTGCTACACCCTGGGACCATTCGTTGCAGCGAGTGCAGTAGTAGGTGAGGGCTCAGCCACTACATTCCCTTAATCCCATAACCTTTTTTAACCTTTCTCTTGAATGCTTTTATTGTTGTTTTTATGGTTGTTACGGTAGGCTAAGAAGCCTTCCGCATCCTTTTGATTTGGCGGGTGGTCAATTCATTCTTGAGAAGCGCCTGGGTTAAAGGTTGTGTAGAGGTCCTTTAGTAGGGGTTGCAGCCCTATATACTTTAGCACCTTTGAGTTGATTCAGCCTCCAAGAGGAACGCTGCGCTCAGTAAGGAAGACGAACTTAAAAAAGAGGCAGAGTAACGGTTCAAGTCGACTTCCTTACCAGGTACTTATTATTTCATTGTTATTTGAGATAACTGTTATATGAAATATGGGATACTTAGCTATCCTTTAATCTTGTACACTGGTTTTCACCCACCCCCCTGGGTGTGAATCAGCTACATGATTATCGGGTAAGTTTAATATTGAAAAATGTTATTTTTATTAGTAAAATAAATTTTTGAATATACTTACCCGATAATCATGATTTAATTGACCCTCCCTTCCTCCCCATAGAGAACCAGTGGACCGAGGAAAAATTGAGGTGGTGTCAACAAGAAGTACTATAGTACCTGGCCACAGGTGGCGCTGGTGAGTACACCCCCTTCTAGTATTGTGATAGCTGGCGTATCCCTCCATAGAATTCTGTCGGGCAACGGAGTTGACAGCTACATGATTATCGGGTAAGTATATTCAAAAATTTATTTTACTAATAAAAATAACATATTTCAGGATATGAAAACCTTACGAAATCCCAACTTGTCGCCGAGAGTAATTTTAAAAAGCGCGCGCCGCCAGACTTTGAACTTGGGTAGACTCACTTACAGCCTCCTGCTCACCCATTAGTTATCTTCCTACTCAGATGCTAGCCGACGCCATAAGATCCTGCTTGCCTATTGGTCGGCAACTATTCCAGCTTGCTTACGCACTGGCGTTCATCTCTCTCTCTCTCTCTCTTTTCGTTCCGACCGCGGTATCGTTAACAGACATTGTGTGCTTTTGCTTGTTTGACGTAGTGTTAAATACAGTACATTCGTACGCCACGTGTTATCGTTATTAAACATTCGTTACTGTGCACTGTACTGTATTAGTGTTTACTATACATAGTACTGTATATAACGTACGTAGTGTATTATATTACGTATTACTGTAGCCATGGGTCCCAAGAATGTTGCCGAAGGAAAGAAGACGACGATGCTCTCGATGGAGACGAAACTTGAAATCGTAAAAAAGTACGAGTCTGGCATGCGTTTAAGTGCGATCGCCAAGGAGTATGGCCGGAATCCATCTACGATAGGCACCATCCTGAAGCAGAAGGCGGCCATCAAAGCAGCGGCACCTTCTAAGGGCGTCACTATTTTCTCCAACAAGAGAACCCACGTGCATGACAAGATGGAGAGGCTGCTTCTTGTGTGGATCAAAGACAAAGAGATCTCAGGAGACACCATCACTGAGACTACAATTTGCCAGAAGGCCTCTGCCATTTTCGGTGATCTCATGCGTTCTCAGGCCGAAGAAGGAGCAGGAGAAGGAACATCCCAGCAGGAACCCCAAGAGTTCAAGGCTTCTCGTGGGTGGTTCGAGAAATTCAAGAGAAGGACTGGCATTCATTCAGTGGTACGGCATGGGGAGGCAGCCAGCTCGGACACGAAGGCCGCCGAAGCCTTTGTTAAAACGTTCGACGAGTTGACTCTGCAGGAAGGCTACAGTTCGCAGCAAGTTTTCAATTGCGACGAAACTGGGCTTTTCTGGAAGAAAATGCCTCGTCGGACGTTCACCACGGCGGAGGAGAAGAGGCTACCCGGACATAAGCCTATGAAGGATAGGCTTACCCTTGCTTTTTGTGCAAACGCCAGTGGGGACTGCAAGATAAAGCCCCAGCTGGTGTACCATTCTGAAAATCCCCGAGCCTTCAAAGCCCACAAAGTCATCAAGGAGAACCTTCCCGTGATGTGGAGGGACAATGCTAAAGCCTGGGTAACGAGGCAACTTTTCATTGATTGGGTGAATGTCTGCTTCGGTCCGACTGTCCGAAAATATTTGGAAGAAAAGCACCTCCCTATGAAATGTCTGCTGGTGTTGGACAATGCTCCAGCTCACCCTCCTGGCCTCGAGGAATATCTTCTGGCTGAGTATTCCTTCATAAAGGTCCTGTATCTACCGCCTAACACCACCCCTCTCCTCCAGCCCATGGACCAGCAAGTTATTTAAAATTTTAAAAAATTGTACACGAAGCATCTCTTCCAGAGATGTTTCCAAGTCACAGAGAGTACAAACCTCACTCTGAGTGAATTCGGGAAAGATCACTTTAATACCGTGATATGCCTCAAACTCATCGATCTCGCTTGGCAGGAAGTTTTGAGGCGTACCCTGAACTCATCTTGGAGGAAGCTGTGGCCTGATGCTGTCTCTGCACGAGACTTCGAGGGGTTCGGGAAGCCTGGAGGCGAAGCCGAGATCGTTGACGATCCTGAACCCATTCAGCAGTCTGAGGTGGCTGACATCGTACATCTTGGTACGTCCATGGGGCTGGAAGTTAGCGCCGAGGATATAGATGAACTTATCGAGGAGCACCACGAGGAGTTAACGATGGACGACCTGAAGGAGTTGGAGACGATGCAAATGAGTGTTGTTCAAGAGCAGTTCTCTAGCGGTGATGAGGAGGATGTTAAACCTTTGAAAACGGCAGACATTAAGGAAATTCTCGCATGTTTCCATAAAATGGCAGACTACGTCGAAAATGAACATCCAGAAAAAGTTTATACCAACCGTGCGCTTCAACACTGCAGTGACGTTTGCCTAACGCATTTTAGAAATGTGTTGAAAAGTAGGCAGAAACAAGCTTCAATGGATAGTTTCTTATTAAAGAGGCCAACGGTATTAGTAGGCCAAGACGAAGGTGAAAGTGAAGAAAAGAAACAGAAAAGAGGAAGTGATGAAGAATTAGAAGGTGAAAGTAAAGAAAAGAAACAGAAAAAAGAAAGTGATGAAGAAGTAGAAGAAATTTAGAAAATATGAAAAACGTAAAGTTATAAAAAAGCAAAAAAAAAAAATTCAATTTTAAGTTTTATGTTGCCGTTAAGTATTAAAGTCATTTTTTCTTTCATTTTATAGTTTTCCATACGTAATGTTAAGTGTTAATTATTTCTGCCATTTTTTTATTTCGTAAAGTTTAAGTGTTAATGTGTTAAGTGTGTAAATTACTGTACGTAGTCTGTCACTTGTTACGTTTTCTGCCTTATGACATCCTCCTCTGCCGCGACTTTGCTATCGGACATCGTCTCAGTCAAAAGGTAAGTTTCAACTTTTTTTGTTACACTATTTAACTGTAACCTTTCTTTCAGGGTATCAATCCTTAATTTAGGTGTACGTACAGGTAACAATACACCTTCACTGATCCAAATGCTTTACATACAGTACCGTAACTTTTATACAGTTGTAAAGAAAACGGACCGTTTTCTTAGGGCTTGGAGGGGATAACTAGGCTATAACTACGTTATTGAATAATCTCATGGTGGTTTCTGGAATGGATTAGGCTGTTTTTAACGGTTGGGTTAATTATTGAATGATAGAAATGGCTGCATTGCATGTTTATTACTACAGTTTAGCGTGTTTATGAAAGAAAAGGTGTCTTTTCGTAAGGCTTGGAATGGATTAGGCTATTTACATGTAAAATGCGACTCAGGATACGAAACCGTATCCTGAACGGATTACTTTCGTATCCTGAGGCATCACTGTAAATCTGTGTTCGCTTCACATTATTTAAAGAATGTCGAGAATCTTATCGAGGACTGCTACACTTTGGGACCATTCGTAGCAGCGAGTGCAGTAGTGGGTGAAGGTTCTACCACTACATTCCCCTAATCCTAATACCTTTTTTCTTCTCTTGAAACTATTGTCTTTTGGGTTGTATGTGGAGACTGAGACAGTCTTCTGCAATCTTTTGATTTTAGCGGGTGGTCAAACTTGTTTCTTGAGAGTGCCCAGATCAAGGGTATTGGTTGAGGTCCTGTCATAGGGGTGTTCCCCCAGATATGACAGCTCCTAGAGGTCTTTCAGCCCCCTGAGTGGATCGCTGGGCTTCATAAGGATAGCGGACTAATGAGGCAGAGAATCATAAGAGTTAGCTTCCTTATCAGGTACGAACCCTTAAGTTTGTTTTTATCAAAACTCTTGAGTTATATTCCTATGTTGTTTACTGCTGGTCTCTTACCCTCCACCAAGGGTGTCAATCAGCTATATATACAGTCAGCGCGGATCGCTGTGTCCGGGTAGTGGGCCGGACACAGCGTTCCGTGCAAATCGGAGGCATGGAGTTTATCGGGGAAAAAATCGACTGGGACAAATTGACTAATTGGCATCTTTTTATACAAGTTGGCATCTACATATCTGCGTAGGTGGAAGCTAGCCAGTGTGTTTCCTGTAGTCGTGGAGTGAGGTATCAGGTTGAGAGGGCCGAGTTGCAATCGTTCTTTTGTGAGTTCGCGTGGCATTTTTGTGTATCAAACCCCCCCCCGTGATGTCTAGACCCCGTACAAGTCACGATGACATTGTTAGAGTGATAACCTGTCATAATTTAGGTCAGCAAATGAAGGAAATCGTCAGGAATACTGGCGTGAACGAGAGGACAGTGAGGCGCTTGATGGCGAAGTACAAGGCAGGAGGTAGCGCCGAGGTCCCTTCTCACTCTCAGGCTGGTTCCCCTCCCCGGAAGATTCCTGATCGTACTTTACATATATTAAAGCGAACCCTAGAAGAAAATCCAACATTAACAGCTAAGCAACTTAAAGAACAGAACCCTAAATTGTTGAGCGACGTCAGTGTTCTTACGATTCAGGAAAACCTGTCGAAGCGCCTCGACTTCGAGAAAGTGATCGCGCGAAAGAAGCCCGCTATAACTTTGAAACAAAGGCAGAGGTGAGTTGCTTTTGCCAAGACATACAAGGATTGGACCTTGGAGCGGTGGCGTAGTGTCTTGGGGAGTGACGAAGCGACCTTTTGTGTGAGTGAGACGACCGGGAAAAAAGTGTGGCGGCGAAAGGGGTCAGATCCTCTTAAGCCTAATCTCACGGCCAAGACAGTTAAGCACCCAGCATCGCTTATGGTCTGGGGTTCGTTTCCCTACGGTGGTGCCCCAAGCCTTGTTGTTTTGCCTAAAGGCATAACGGTTAATGCTGACCGCTATTTGAACATTTTAAAAGACAATTTAGCGGATTGTTTTGCGGCTACAGGAGCTGAAATTTTTCAGCAGGACGGTGCCCCTTGCCATACGGCTAAAAAAGTGAAAAAGTGGCTGGAAAATAGCAAAGTGAACTATATTCCTGATTGGCCAGGTCAAAGTCCTGATATTTTGCCCATTGAGAACCTTTGGGCGATAGTTAAAGCCCGCCTTCGTAAATAAGTGACGACAAACGTGACACTTCTCGAGGCGGCGCTCCATAAGGTGTGGGCGGAAATACCTGCTGAAATACTCCAAAACCTCGCTGATAGTGTTCCTCGACGACTTTTGGAGGTCAAGAAGAGGAAAGGCTACCCTATAGACAAGTAGCAGGGATATTGGTGAGTGTTCAATTAAATTTTTATTGATTTATATTGTGTATTAGTGTAGATATGGGGGGGGGACCAAAATGAATGCACGGCGGATGCTGCCCGGACACAGCGATCCGCGCTGACTGTATATCCACCGGCTAAGTCTAATGTTTAAAAATTATATATTCATTATAAAATAAATTTTTGAACATACAGTACTGTACTTACCCGGTGGATATATGTAATTAAACTCCCTCCCTTCCGCCCCTCTAGAGACCTATGGGTAGAGAAGACCTGAGGACTTGTGGAATGATTCCAGTATCCTGGTGAGTGGTGGCGCTAGTAGTACACCTAGCTTCCCAATCTACGATTGCCCGTGAGTTTTGAATTTTCTGCCGTACGTCAGAGATGTTAGCTATATATATCCACCGGGTAAGTATGTTCAAAATTTTATTTTATAATGAAAATATCATATTTACTTAAGGCAGAAATATCGTTAAAGGTGGTTATTTTTTCTCATTGCAGTAGGAAGTGCTTTAGTGTTTCTGCTTCAGCAGCCAGACCTTCTACCAAGTCCAACACAACGTTTGGCAGCAATTACTATTCTTCATGAATTATACAGAGGAGAGCCACCGCCTAATAACCCATTTTTACCTGTGTTTGTTAACTTATTGGTAAGCATCTTTTACATTTTTATCATTTTACTTTCTTTTGGTGCCCTGTGTTATAGTTATTGTACAGTAATTTGCTTTAATTTAAAGATTATTTATTTAAGAGGATGAAATTTCGTAATACAGTATTGATTTATTATTGGAATCCTTTTTCCAAGGCCATTATTATTGATGTTCTTTTCTACTTGATATTCTTTTTGTGGTAAAGCACCCGCCAGATGATATAGTAAAAGGAATCGGTAAAAAATTAGAATTTGCTGGTCAGCTACCAAGGATCAGTCCATCAGAAACTGTCTTCTTATCAACCCTCATCTCCGAAAAAAACAGCAAAGAAGTAAGTTTACATTTAGGTAATTTTTAGAATAGTAATACTGTTAGTAATATATCACTTTACCTTAAGGGGCGTGACTCACGATCTCTGCTTGGAATTTTGGAAATTCAGGTTATTGGATTTTGCTATATGAACACTTATATTTCATTTGTTCCTGCTCTATAGAAAAACCTTACGCTCTTTACGTAGGAGTATTATTTCGGCGCTAGCTGAAAACCTGCCATTAAGCTTTTACGAGGAGTAACTACCCTCCGCTAGTTAGCTGAGTCAGGTAGCTGGGGTAACCCACCACCTCGTTCACACCAGCACTAGTAAACACTCGCCACTTTTTATTTTACCCTGGTGGAGTACAGACATTATTTTACTCTTCCACCAAAACAAAATAAATATTTTCCTATTGAACTGGTCTAAAGAAAAATTTCCTTTTGATATTCTATTTCTCTTTGAAGTGTGACTGCTCTTAAGATCCCTTAATATGTGGGTTTGTCCTGGCATTGATTGGCGCCGTTGCAACACCTTTTTGTTGGCCGAGCCGATGGATCCTCATGGTCTCTGCCCTGCATGTAGGGGTCACTCATGTATGCAGGAATCTCCTTGCCAGCTGTGTCAGGAGTGGCCACCCTCCCAGAGGGTAAGGTTCGGTAGGCGGCGGAAGGAGAGCGGAGAAATCTTGCCATCGATCTCCATTGACTCGACCTGCCCGTGATGACTGCTCGTACGAACTCCCCTGGGGGTTAGACATGTACAAGTGGCGCTCGTGCGATTCAGGGACAACCTTACGTGTAGGGGCCTCCATTGCTTCCCCTAGCGCAGCAGCACCAGCTGCCGACGTA
>NC_090725.1:245714723-245727223 GCF_036898095.1 Palaemon carinicauda | reverse complement strand
ACCACCCAGAAATTGCAGTAGCAAACCGGGCAGTGCATATGTTTAATGATAGTGTCATGTATCATTTTCGAAGAATACTGCAGAGGAGGAAGAAACAATTAACAATAGACCAGTTTTTCACAAAAGAAAAGAAAGCTGCTACATCAAAGCCTGTTTCTCCTCCAAAGAAGAGACAAAGAAGAGAAGAAACCCCTGAAATAGATCTGCCCACCCTTTCATTGGAGAGAGAAACAACTCCTGAAGGAGAACTACCCCGCCACATCATGGAAGGGGACTCTCCTTCCAAGCAGTAACCTCCCCCTTCCATCCTCTCCACATCCATCCCTGTATGCCATCGAACCGCTGCTCAAAGGTATGTTCACTACAGTACAGAAAATGGTTTAAAATTGTTTTATTTTAGTACAGTAAATGGTTTAAAATTGTTTTATAGGATTTTCTGACCAATTTCATACACATTTAGATAATTATTGTTGTTTAGGTACACGTTTTATTAATATTTTGGGCCTGTTCGAGTGCTTGGGAACGGAATAGAATATATACCATTATTTCTTATGGGGAAAAAAAATTCGGTACTCGAACAAATCGGAGGTCGAACACGGATCTCGAACGGATTATGGTCGAGTACCGAGGTATCACTGTATATATATATATATATATATATATATATATATATATATATATATATATATATATATATATATATATATATATATATATATATATATATATATATATATATATATATATATACACATACATACATACATACATACATTTCTGGGCTCAACCTGTGCCGGCCAGTGAAATGCTCCTATAGCACCATTTCTAAGGAATATAGCTGCTAAAATATTACCAGAGAAAAAAATGTATAGGAATGCTAGGTTGAACTAGCTCGCTCACCTATTGGTGTCGGTATAATCTAGGGCGTAACAGACCAGAGGTCTCGTACCATTTAGATATCTCCTCTTCAAAATCCCTCAATAGTGAGGTGAGGTTCAACCTCCCCTGCCGCGCAGACTAGTACTACTAACTCTACCCACGCTTGCCCAGCACTCCTTTTTAGCACCTGATACAGTTTAGTTGGTTTTGTTTTTCTCGGTGTTTTTTTGCATTATTTTCTCCTCTCTACGCATCGATGGCGGAATCCCAAGTTACTCCATCGAAGTTAAGTACTTTATCCATGAGTTTTAAGCGTGAATGGGCAGTGTAACCGTTGTTTTATTAATTCAGAAGTGTTTTATAGTGTTAGCGTTCCTTCTAACCGTTGATGGTTCCACGGTCCTGCCTTTTCTCGCTAGTTCGTTCGTTGTTCTTTTCATTATTGTTATTCGTTCGAACTCTTTGGGAGATTTTACCTTTACACCGATTATATTCTTGCAACTTTAGCGTATCATTATCATTATTATACTATGGTATCAGTGTTAGCGTATCATTAAGGCTCAGTTATGTTGGCATGCCTGCCGTCGTGCATATAGTGGATAGCGTTCCCGCGGGAACTGTTTTGCTGTTTTTTTCTAGGAGCGTTTCACTTTGATGTTATATTGACTATTAGTTTTATTTTCGTTCCACATAGTTTTACGTTTTGGTTCGAGTGGGACTCTCGCGTAGCTCTTTATTTGTGTTACTGTTCGGTATCTATCCGCTTCAGTAGTAAGGCTGGTACCCCTGTTTTCCATCTTCCGAGATGACGTCATGCCTCCTCCCTTGCCACTCGCTCGAGTCCCTCTCTTGCCTTATTAACTTAGCATGCCTAGCGAATTTTACGTGATTACGCTTTTTTCATTATTTACTTTTAAGTATTTTTAACAGTTCATATTGTTTTTATTGTCAAACTCCATTATGATCATATTTTTGGGATTTTCCATGTTGTGTTGAGGGGATCTCCAGTTGGTAGCCCTGCCTACCATCACCTGTCCATGTGATTCCCCTGTACAAACCCCCCCCCCACCCCTCCAGAGCACGTCTCTCCTCTCACTCGATGGTTGTTGGCTATGACATACGGGCCAAGCATGCTTGTTCCTCAGTCTTCCCTCAACATTCCGACATACTGAGGACCGAGATTATCTCACGGGGTGCTACATAGTCTCATTCATCCCGGGCGGTTCTCGTCCCCCCCCCCCTCCCGTCGTCTCGATTGGCCATCAGTCGGGGGAGGGGGAGGGTCGGGACCGCCGGGGACTATATCACGTGCCCTATCCATGTAATCGGGCAGTCTACTTTACGCCTTCTTAGTATGGCTTTTGCTTTTAGCTTAATGGAATTAGGAATGAGACCTTATCTATAGGTTAGGAGTGTCCCCATCATACAGTACCTCCTGCCATTATCGTTCGTAGTAGGACATATTATTAACCTACAATCATAGCATTCTACACGAATCATTACCTTCGTCCCGGTACATTCTCCCACCGTACCCTCCCGTCATCAGACATTGGGACCTCCGGGCTTACAATACTGCCGGATCTGATGACACTGACACAGTTTATGATTCCTACTTTCCCTACGGGAACCCTATATTTTCACGGATGTTAATGTATTGGATCATAATAATAGGAGTTTTTTATTATATGTATTAAGGATGTAACTTTAAGTTTACTTTAAGTTTACTTTAAGTATTTCTGTTCCCAGTCCAGGACTCTTATTTTCTACTATTTAATCCCTTATTTATACATCCTTTTTATACCTCCCTGTTAATGACGGGATGGTATATTCCTTGCTATGACAATATTATTTCATTGATAATCTTAACTTATTACAGAATTGTTTCAACAATGTCAGTTAATTTTTGGTAATTTTTTCTCCGGTTACTATACCGGTCCGAATTTTGTTCATAGCCTTTTGTCCCGATTTCATTTCGGTCTATTTTAAGAATCCGGAACACCCGGATCTTTTTAGGTTATTAACCTATTATGGGATACTCATGTATCTGTATTTTATTCTATACTTCCCAAGTAGCGACGGGATAGTGTATTTCAAGCTATGACAATATTATTTCATTGATAACCTTAACTTATTACAGAATTGTTTTAACAATGTCAGTTTATTTATAAGTTTTTCCCCGGTTACTAAACCGGTCCTAGAGTTTGTTCATAGCCTTTTGTCCCTGTTTCATATCGGTCTATTTTAAGAATCTGTAACACCCGGATCCTTTTAGGTTACTAACTTATTATGGGATACTCATGTATCTTTATTTCATTCTATACTTCCCAAGTAGCAACGGGTTAGTATATTTCTCGCTATGACAATATTATTTCATTGATAATCTTAACTTATTACGCAGTTTCATATTGGTCTAATTTAAGAATTCGGAGCAACCGGATCTCTTTAGGTTACTGACCTGCTATGGGATACTTATGTATCTTTATGTTATTCTATACTTCCCCAGTACCGACGGGATAGTATATTTCTCGCTATGACAATATTATTTCATTGATAATCTTCACCTTTTACGGAATTATTTTAACAATGTCAGTTAATTTATGAAAAGTTTTTTCCCCCGGTTACTATACTGGTCCGAAATTTTGTTCATAGCCTTTGATCCCGGTTTCATACCGGTCTATTTTAAGAATTCGGAGCACCCGGATCTTTTTGGGTTACTACCCTACTATGGGACACACTGTAGGTGCCCCTGTCGTTACTATCTATAATTTTAACTTCGGATATAATCTTTTGGGATTTTCATTTTATTTACTTTGTGATTGATCGGTTTAAACATTTATTCTCGATCTATTTATTTTACATTCCCAACGGAGTTACCTTGTTCATTAGTAACGATATACCCTCTTTCGGAGCTCGCAGTCTTCCATGACTTCTACCTTGGCGACTCTTTAGATCTGGGTTGGCGGGTTCGCCCGGAGTATCAGGCCAAAGAGACCCTGTGTCTCTTCCTTTTAGGGGTTTTCAAGGAAGCACATGGCTGATGTCAGGCCACGTCCTGTTGTCCCTAAAGTTAAAGCTACCCGCCAGCCCCTATCAAAGACTCACAGGTCTTCCAAATCACCAAACCAGTTAAGTCTTAGGGACCACGGCTAAATAAGGTCCCTAAGGAGACCGTTACCTTCCCAAAAGAACAGGCTCAGTCTGTTTGGGTTAGAACCCTGAACGAGTGGGGTTGCACGAACACCATGCTGACTCCCCACAAGAGCATATACACTATGTTTCTTGTGGACGAGCAGATCCCTACTCCTGGCGTCACCAAGATGGTGGACTTAGCTCTTCAGGCAGTGGCTGAAGACAAACCTTTGCCCCAACTTCGGGAGACAGACCCTACATCTCTTCTGCTCCGATCAGGTAACGAATGTTGGCTTAACCTTCAGTCAACATTTACCTCTGGTAAGTTATCTGCTGATTGTGCGTCGACGCGATTTAGCGAACGACTTCCAAGACTTCCTGAAACCTTAATTCAGCTCGAGTTCGAGTCCCGGTCTAAGTTTAGCAGGAGCCTAAATGTCTCGACGATGGCGGAGATGTTTTCCCTCAACTATGATGGGGAACACGCTTTTAAGGCCATGACAAAGGCCACCTTACAATCCTTGTTATCGGATTGCTATGACTTCTTGGTAGCCAGAAGACGTTGCCGTAGACATGTTCTATCAGAGGCTACTATCCGCCATGAGCCGAATAAACTCATTAAAGCCTCCGCTTGGGGCTCGGACCTGTTCCTGGAGGACATGGTCAACTCGGTGTTAAGCGAAGCTGCCAAGGTGAACCAGAGCCTCAAAGTCCGTTGGGGTCTCACTCCCAAACGGAAGTTTGAACAGTCGAACGTTCAATCCCGGGGAAGGAAAAGGCTACGTCCTTATAACTCTGCCCAGTTCCGCCAGCCTCTCCAGATAGACCAGCCGGTCCCGGTTGCTCAGACCATCCAACCCTCCACCTCCAAGCCTCAGCCCCAAGAGGAATATGTTCTCTTCCCTAAAAGTCAAGTGGCTTCGAGTTCGTTCACCTCACCGGCTTATAACCCTGCCTATGAGTCCCAGGGTTCCTCTCAAGGATACCAGCGAGGCAGGGGCCTTGGTTCACGAGGATCCTTTCAGAACAGAGGCAAGGGGAGATATTTCTCCTGTGGAAAGGGATCACGCGGAGGCCGTGGCGGAAAACCCTCCACCTACTGAGATTCTTCAGGTAGGAGGGAGGCTTTATGCGTTCAGGGGTCTCTGGAGGTTCAGCCCTTGGGCCTTCAGCATAATTTCCAAGGGCCTGGGGTGGAGTTGGATAGAAGGGCCTCCTCCACCGAACAAATTCCATCAACTCCCACCACCGGATCTGACCCTGTTTACCCAGGATCTATTGCGCAAGAACGCGATCAAAGAAACAAAACATCTGAAGTTTCAAGGTCGCTTATTCAGCGTCCCGAAAAAAGACTCAGGCAGCCAGAGAGTCATCCTCGATCTTGCCCGGCTAAATTTGTTTATTCAATGCGACAAGTTTCACATGCTTACCGTCTCGCAGGTACGGACCTTACTTCCCCGTGGGGCCGTCACCACCTCCATCGATCTTACCGATGCTTACTATCATGTTCCAATAGCGAGACATTTCCGCCCATTCCTAGGATTCAGACTAGGCAGCAAGGCTTACACGTTCAAAGTGTTGCCTTTCGGGCTCAACATCGCGCCCAGAATCTTCACGAAACTGGCGGAATCAGTCATTCAAGAACTTCGAACCCAAGGGGTCCAAGTCGTCGCATATCTGGACGATTGGCTAATCTGGTCAGACAACGTCGAGGATTGTCTCAAAGCGGCAAACAAAGTGATCCAGTATCTTCAGTCTCTGGGATCCAAAATAAATTTCAAAAAGTCCCGCCTAACACCGAAGACCAAGTTTCAGTGGCTGGGATTACAATGGTGTTGATTTTCTTTGGTAGAAATATAAAACTCCAGAAACTGCGTGCTGTGCTTTATTCCTAATCCTTCAGAATCTCTATATACACTGACCAACTTATTTATAGTTTTATAGTTATAGTAAACAACAGATAAATATCATATTAGTAATGTTACAATGGATTGGATATTTACAGTAAAGTAGTTAAGTTGTTTTCAGGTAACAGTATGTACACAAACAACCAAACAAGTAGTTAACATAAACATCCCCCTTTCTTTGGGTTTTGACAAAATATAAGAAAGTAAACAAATTGATATAACATAAAATAAGGAACAAGTAGGATACATTGTAAACAATCAAATATAAAACAATAAATCATTCTCCCTTCATCTTTTCCTGTAGACGAGCTGATCTTCTTGGCAATTTAGGCATGTCGCAAATAGGATGATAGCTTGTTTGTTCATCATTAACGTTGGTTTCCCTCAATTTACTAGTTTCTTCCATTTCTGGTATTGCCGATGAATCCTGTGTAGTTGGACGGATATGAATTCTATTTCTTCTATAAATTCCTCCTTCCTTTCCCTCAATTACATAGGATCGGTTTCCTTGTGCATGGCTAATGAGCCCCTTTTCCCAACCTTTCTTGTCTGGATTTTGATAATATACAGGTTGCCCCTCGTTTAATGGTGTCATATCTCTTGCAGTTTTATCATAATATTTCTTTATGGATTCTCTCCGTGTTTCCCTTTTTTGAGAAACTGGATTGTCATTGTTCATAATTTCAGGAATTATCGACCGTAATTTACGTCCAAACATCATCTGAGCTGGACTTAAGTTAGAGTCTTGACGTGGTGTATTTCTCAGCTCTAGTAACGCCAAATATTGATCTTTTCCATCTGCATGTGTCTTCTTCATCATATTTTTTACAATTTTAACTGCCGCTTCAGCCTTCCCATTTCCTTGAGGATGTCCAGGAGATGACATCCGGTGCTCTATACCCCACTCTTTAACAAAAACCTTAAACTGAAACGAGCTGAATTGTGGTCCTCCATCAGACACTAATTGGGTAGGAATACCGTATCTAGCAAACATCTTCTTGATTATCGCTATAACATGATTTGAAGTTGTTGACGTTAGAAACTCTACTTCAGTGAATGAGGAATAATAATCAACAATGACTAAATAATTTCTTCCAACAATCTCAAACAAATCTAATCCGATTTTATTCCAGGGTCTGCCTCCGTCATTAACATCCATCAACGATTCCTTCTGGTTTCGAGGTTTATACTGCTGGCAAATGTCACATGAATTGGCCATTTGCTTTATTTCTTTCGACATCCCTGGCCAAAATATTGCATCTCTTGCTCGTCGCATCATGCTATCGTAACCAAGATGAGCTACATGAAGCTTCGTTTTAATTGAATCTCGTAGTTTATGAGGAATCAGTATAACAGTTCCCTTTAGAATGATGCCGTCTTGGTAACTCATGGAATCTCTAAAATCGAAGTAAGGTTTTAATACTTCGGGAATTATGTCTTTGCGATCAGGCCATCCTTTCTTGATTACAGACAATAATTCTTGCAGCTATTCGTCGTTTGTGGTGGCGTCTTTTACTTCCTTTAAAATTGAATCGGGGTAATTTTTCAGTGAATCTATCATCCTTACCAATGTGTCTCTATTTTCCTCTTTTGGGCAGGCCCTGCTAAGGGTATCGGCTAACAATAGGCTTTTTCCGCTTTTGTACTGATATTCGACGTCGTACCGGTTCAATCTCATCATTAAAACTTGTAAACGCATTGGAGCTTGACTTAATGGCTTTTCGAGGATACAAGAAAGAGGCTTATGGTCATTATGAACAATAACACGTCGCCCAAAAGTATACTGGTCAAATCGCTCTAAACCAAAAACCACAGCAAGAGCTTCCTTTTCAATCTGAGCCCAGTTACGTTCGCTTCTAGCTAAGGTCCTTGATGCGTATTCTATCGGACGTCCTTCCTGCATAATGACTGCACCAATACCATCCTTGCTGCTGTCAACCTGTAATACAAGCTCCTTACTTTGATCAAAATAAGCTAGAACTGGTGTACAGGTGACCTTTTCTTTGATCACTGAGAAAGCGCGAGTGCACTTATCATTCCATTCAAACTTTGAGTTCTTTCTTGTCAGCTCTCGGATAGGTTCTAAATCATCAGCCAGATTGGGTAAAAACCTTGATAGATATTGTACCGTTCCACAAAACCTCCGAATTCCTGAAATATCGGTAGGGGCAGGCATTTCTTTAATGGCCTTTACCTTATTTTCACCAACCGTCACACCAGCTGATGTTAAACGATGTCCCATGAATGCGATTTCCTTTTTTCTATAAACCGATTTCTCTTCATTTAGTTTGATCTTTTTTTTCTTGACAACGCTTCTGTAGTGACTGAAGATTTTGTTCGTGATCACGCATTGCGTCGTGTTCCTCATTTCCAAAACCAACGACCACAATATCATCAGCTACACAGTATACACCCCGAAGCCCCTCCAATGCCTCATTCAATTTTCGCTGAAATATTTCACTGCTCACCTTCAGCCCGAAAGGTAAACGAGCCCATCGATATCTACCAAAGGGGGTAATCATTGTTGTCAACTTGCTGGATTCTTCATCTAGCCTTATATGCCAAAAAGCCTCTTGAACATCCAGTTTGCTAAATATCTTGGCATGTTTTAGACTTGGCAGTATATCCTCCAAAATTGGTAATGTGTAATATTCCCTTTTAAGAGCTTTGTTGAGTGGCTGAGGATCTATACATATTCTTAACTTTCCATTTTTTTTTGAACTACTGCCATTTGACTAACCCAGTCAGTTGGTTCAGTCTCCGGAATCAAAACTCCTCTTTTCACAAGAGAGTGTAACTCTTTTTGAACCTTTGATTTTAATGCAATCGGTAAACGTCGGCACGGTAATATTCTTGCTGGTAATGCAGAATCTACATTAAGTTTAACCTCTCCAAGGTCACCAAGGTTGCTCATCTCATGGTCAATGTCAATTTTTGATACAAATGCTTTACCATTGACAAACACGAATCCCATCTCTTGACATGTCTTTGACCCAAGTAAACACATTAGGTCATTTGAAACCACAATGAAGGTTACACTTCTAATTTCATCATTTTTGGGGTTCTTCACATTCAATGTCGTCTCGCCAATGGGCGAAAGCTTGGATTTATTCCACATGGCGAGTTTCACAGACGTTGGTCGCACTTGATCCTTTTTGACATACCTTTGACATATTGCATTCACGTCAGCACCAGTATCCAAATGAAATCTAACCTCGGTATCGTTTACAATTAGTAATGCAGTTAATCTATTAGAATTTTTCATTTCAACTAGTGCCATCCACATGTAATGATCGTAGCCTTCATCTGCTTCTTCGTTCTTCTCTTTAACAATTTTAACTGTTTTCTTACACACAGCCTTGAAATGGTTTCTTCCTTTACATGCTTCACAGACTTTTCCCCATGCTGGGCATTTTAATTTTTCAAATTCATGCTTATACCCACAAAATCGACACTTCACGGCATACCTGTCCATATTTTTTGAGTCCGAAAAATCCTTATTAAAGGAACTATCAGTAGCTTTGGTTCTCCAATTGTTCACCTTATTAACATTCTCAGAGCCAACTTCGCACATCTCTTTAGCACAATTAACGGTTGCTTCATAAGCCAAACATATCTCGACAGCTTTTTCTAAATTTAAGTTTCTTTCTCGAAGTAGCAGCTCCTGTAGTTTCCCTGTCTCTGAAAACACAATTTTATCCCTTATCATTCGCTCTTTTTCTTGAAAATTACATTTATCGACCTGAACCTTGAGTTCTATCAAAAATGAATTAAATGGCTGTTTGTATGAAATTTTCCAAAACCTGAAGGACTGTAACACTTCACTGGTACGAGGACAACAATACTCTTCTAATTTCCTAATTACATCATCAGGATTGTCTTTCTGCTCCTCTGTTTCAAAATTAAACTGGTCAAATATTTCGACCATTTGTGGTCCTGCGCAATGGAGTATAATTGCAACCTTTGTTTTCTTGGGTTTCAAACTAGCTCCGCTTGCTGTCATGTAGATGTCCACTTGTCTCCTCCATTTTTTGAAAGTATCAGCAAGATTATCATCCAAAGGGTCTAATGGTGGAGGCAAACGAAACACAGATTCAGCCATTTTCTTCAGGAAAACACGATTTGTATCAATAGGCTTCTCTCTTTTTTCTTTTTTTTTTTTTTTTTTTTTTTTTGGATTCTTTAGATAACCGCTGCCACCATGTTGATGTTCTTTGGTAGAAATATAAAACTCCAGAAACTGCGTGCTGTGCTTTATTCCTAATCCTTCAGAATCTCTATATACACTGACCAACTTATTTACAGTTTTATAGTTATAGTAAACAACAGATAAATATCATATTAGTAATGTTACAATGGATTGGATATTTACAGTAAAGTAGTTAAGTTGTTTTCAGGTAACAGTATGTACACAAACAACCAAACAAGTAGTTAACATAAACAAATGGGACCTACGCTCTCACACCCTATGTCTCCCCAGGTCCAAGAGGATAGAGATTGCGAAGAATACCAAACGCTTTCTCGGGGAAAAGATAACATCCAGAAGGAACCAAGAAATGATCCTAGGATCCCTACAATTCGCTTCAGTGACAGACCTTCTTCTGAAAGCGAAACTGAAGGACATAAACCGGGTTTGGCGCTCCAGAGCGAACAACAAATTTCGAGACAAGAAGACCCGTCTTCCTCCCATTCTTTGGAAGAGGCTTCTCCCATGGACAACCACCAAAAGCCTGTCGAAATCAGTCCCGCTACGGTACCCTCCTCCAAAGATAGTCATCCACGCGGATGCCTCCCTATCAGGTTGGGGAGGTTATTCCCAACACAGGAAGGTTCAGGGCCTTTGGTCCACAATGTTCCAACAGTTCCACATAAACGTCCTAGAAGCCATGGCGGTCTTACTAACTCTAAAACGTCTTTCCCCGGCCAAGAAGCAACACCTGAGACTAGTTCTCGACAACGAAGTTATAGTTCGTTGCCTAAACAGAGGGGGCTCCAAGTCAGGCACCATCAACCATGTGATGGTAGCACTCTTTTCCCTAGCAGCCTCGAACCAATGGCATCTATCAGCTGTCCATCTGGCTGGAGTTCGGAACGTTGTGGCAGACACACTCTCAGAATGGTCACTAGACCGAAAATCGTTTCAGTGGATCCTCTCCCAGGTACCGGACCTCCAGGTAGATCTCTTCGCGACGGAGTCCAACCACAAACTGAAATGTTATGTGGCCCCCAACCGGGACCCTCGGGCTTACGCCACAGATGTCATGTCTCTGAACTGGAACACCTGGGAAAGGATTTATCTTTTCCCACCGTTGAACCTATTGATGAAGGTGCTGGACAAACTTCGAACCTTCAAAGGTCAAGTAGCCCTGGTGGGCCCCAATTGGCCCAAGAGCAATTGGTTTCCTCTTTTACTGGAGCTGAATCTCCGCCCTCGCCAGATTCCCAACCCGACTTTGACCCAAATAGTACAAACGCGCACTGTGTTCGTTTCCTCAAACATTCGTAACGCCCTAACTTTATGGACTTCATAAAGTTTGCGGCCCACAAAGGGGCTAACATAGATCCCCAGAATACTTTATTCTTAGAATCAGATAAAAGAGACTCCACTCTTCGTGAATATGACTCAGTGGTAAAAAAACTAGCAAAGTTTTTGAAGGATTCTAATGTTGTCTTTATGACATTAAACCTAACAGTTACCTTTTTCAGGACCTTGTTTGAGTCAGGTTTGGCAGCTAACACTATTACTACCATTAAATCTGCCTTGAAGAAAATTTTCCTGGTTGGGTTTAATATAGATCTAACAGACTCATTGCTAGCTTCAATTCCAAGAGCTTGTGCCAGACTGAAACCATCCATTCGTCCTAACTCGGTTTCCTGGTTTCTCAATGATGCCCTCAAACTGGCGTCAGAAACCATCAACGACTCATGTGAGTATATACCTCTACTCAGAAAAACTATATTCCTTATGAGTTTAGCACCCGGCGCTAGGATTTCGGAATTAGCGGCCTTGTCAAGAGATCCAGGCCACATCGAGTTCCTTCCATCAGGAGAAGTCCTCCTCTCCCCAGACAAAGTCTTCTTGGCCAAAAATGAAGCCCCTCAGAACAGATGGTCCTCCTGGAAAATTATCCCGCTCCCTCAGGATCCTTCCCTGTGTCCTGTTACCACTCTAAAGTCCTTTCTATCAAGGACTTCCTATAAGACCTCAGGACCCTTGTTCGTCAGAGAACAGGGAGGGACTATAACTTTAAAAGGGATCAGACAACAGATTTTGTATTTTATCAAACAGGCTAATCCTGAGTCTTTCCCTCACGTCCATGACATACGGGCGGTAGCAACCTCAATAAATTTTTTCCGTCACATGAACTTTGCAGATCTTACTAAATATACCGGATGGAAATCCCCGTCAGTGTTCAGGCGGTACTATCTTAAACATCTAGAGGCCCTTCAGCTCGCTACCGTAGCCGCAGGGAGCGTGGTATCCCCCGAACAAATTAATTCCTAATTAATTCCTGAATGTACTATGTCTTGCCATCTTCTTCCTCTTACCTGCCTCACTTACAGTTCCTACCTGAGTTCAGTTTG
>NC_090725.1:245707223-245709723 GCF_036898095.1 Palaemon carinicauda | reverse complement strand
AATTAAATACGAAACGAAATAATTAGGCCGAGTCTACATCCATTTCAATCATAGCTAAAAATACGGCATCCGATTTCATCAGCAAACCACTATTTTTTGGGAAATATCATTTTATTCTAGAAAATTGCCACTCTTTAAATAGTTAATTGCACATTAAGAAAGCGTGTACTTTTGTTTTTAAATTTCGGGTTTGTTTTAAAAATCGAGTATTGTTGACTTCTTTTTTTTTTTCACTTTTGGCTGTGATTAGATCAGCTGTCATCTAGCTGCCGCTCTTGAGTGTGTACGAATACACTAACAAAGTATCATTTATACCATTTCTTATCTTATTCAAACCTTCTACAGTATACAGTTGATAATACATAAGCACCAATGTGTTATAACCTATCAAATTTTTTTGTTTATTACATTTAAACCCCCCCCTCTCTCTCTCTCTCTCTCTTCCTCTCTCCCCCTCTCTCTCTCTCTCTCTCTCTACCTCTCTCTCTCTCTCTCTCTCTCTCCTCTCTGCTCTCTCTCTCTCTCTCTCTCTCTCTCTCTGGGCTACTTTTCACTACCTCCCATTCCTTACCTCTCTCTATCTCTCTATCAAATGATATCTTTGTTGCTCCTCAAAGTTTCATTTATATTGAAAATCAATCATGATTCAATTTTCCTTACTTTCTCCAATCTCGCACCATCGGTCACATCGCGGTATTTTCGATATTTCTGGAAAATCCGCGATATACGTATATACATGGGTTATGAAAAAAATCCGCGAAGTGGTGAATCCGCGATGGTTCGAACCGCGAAGTAGCGAGGGTTCACTGTATATATAAATATATATAGATATATATATATATATATATAATATATATATATATATATATATATATATATATATATATATAATATATATATATATATTATATATATATATACACAGTAGGGGTCCCGAATTATACGTGTTCGAATTATACGATTCCCCTTTTATGCAATCGCTATTTTTCAAAAATAATTATCTGTATCTGGGAAGGTGTTCAAAGTCTTCTAGTCGAGGACTACAAAACGTTATCAAATATATTGTCTTTTTAAGTCTATTGGTAGCCCTAAATACGGTGATTTATAATAAATGTTACAAAACAATATTAACATTACATCTATTAACAATTTCATTATAAAAAGCCTATTTAAGGATAAAATTCCACATCAACAATGAAATCAACTGTTAACTGTGCGAGTCCAGCTGACAAAATGTAAACAGAATTGTGGTTTACGTCTCAGCAATCTTTTATCTTTCTCCAACCTTTCGATAATTTTAATGGTAGTGTTAATGATGGTATATTAAAGCATTATTTCCTTTAGTACAGTATATATAAAAGCTTTATTTTACCCTTCGGAGCGTTCAAGGTTTTCACGAGTAGACTGGGTTCTTTTATTGGCAGTGAATGGCCTAAACTTCGGTAACGAGTCGGCAATATTTTGTCATATTGGAACAGTATACATTTTATTTGCAAAGATTGGTTTCGTAGAGTAGACGGTAAAATCACTCTCTCTCTCTCTCTCTCTCTCTCTCTCTCTCTCTCTCTCTCTCTCTCTCTCGCTCTCTCTCTCTCTTCTCTTCTCTCTCTCTAGAGAGAGAGAGATTGATTTGATGCCAGAAATCTATCTCTCTCTCTCTCTCTCTCTCTCTCTCTCTCTCTCTCTCTCCTCTCTCTCTCTCTCTCTCCGTAAGAAATAAAACCTTAGTTCACGTATGGCAACCTGAGTCTAAGAATGAAATTAACATGGATATTGTTAGTTGTGGCGATAAATTTCCTCGCTTCAGGAGGTTCGCGAAACAAAAACACGGCATTCGATTACAACAGCTGATTCTCTCTCTCTCTCTCTCTCTCTCTCGTGTTATACAATACTTATAAATAGATGAAGAAACCAAAATCGTTTTCTTAAAGTGTCAATTAATACAAAACGAAAAATTATACCGTGTATACATCCATTTCAATCATAGCTTAAAATACGGTATCCGAATTCGTCAGCAAACCCACTATTTTTCAGGAAACACCATTCTATTCCAGAAAATTTTTACTCTTTAAATAGTCAACTGCGCTATAATAAAACACGTACTTATGTTTTTAAATTCGGGTGTGTTTTAAAAATCGAGTATTGCTGACTTCTTTTTGTTTTACTTTTTGGCTGTGATCACATCAGCTGATGTCTAGCTTCCGCTCTCACGAATATGCGCGTACGAATACGTTAACAAAGAATTGTTTACACCATTTCTTAATTTATTCAAACCATCAACACAGTTAATATTACATAAGCACCAATGTGTTTAGTACATTTAAAACCATCTCTCTCTCTCTCTCTCTCTCTCTCCTCTCTCTCTCTCTCTCTCTCTCTCTCTCTCTCTCTCTCTCTCTCTCTCTCTCTCTGTTACATCGAACGTAATAGCTGTAACCTATTGTTTGGTGACTTTAAAAATAGGCCTAGTACTTTCTTCTTCTTTTACCTTTTTTTGCAT
>NC_090725.1:245678357-245690857 GCF_036898095.1 Palaemon carinicauda | reverse complement strand
ACGAAAGCCATTATGGAACCAATTAATTTTGTGTTGTGAGTCATTACTCTACTTATCTGGTAAAGTCACAGTGAAAATTTCCACTCACTCACTATGGTTGCTTAGACCATCAACTCTTTAACATTGACAGGCTGAGGGTTCACAGGGTGTCAGGATACTCTTTTCATGCTCCATCGAGCTCAGATTTGTATCACGAGGCAATGTGTCTAGCCAGTTGGAATTTGACCTTCCACCCACTTAGATTTGTCTCCTTAGTAAAGAATGGAGGTTTGTATTGTGTCAGAACAAATGATAAATTTGAAAGTAATTTGTATTTTTCTAAACTTTACAAACCTCACTTCTATACACACTTGTCCTACCATAACCTTCTCCTAGAAGTCCTGCCTGCTGTGAAAAGTGAAGAGAGCCTACAGGGTAAGTGTGTGAGTGGGGTCGTTGGTCTACCCTCTACTAAATAGTAGAGGGTTGTTGACGGTGTGAAAGTTTATACGGCTAAATCCAGCTCACACTGAAATGTATATCCATAGTAAAAAACTCAAGATTGTATAGTTAGAAAAATACAAATTTCTTCCAAATTTGTCATAGCTTGCTGCTCACTGAAGCAAGCGTGCAAAAGCAACCTTATTTTTACTTATAATAATGGTATGGCATATCGTATGGTTTTCTTTGCAAGAACAGAATATTTAAAGGGTTCTTTTTAGAATGTCTTGATTGCTATTAAATGCTTAGTGCAAGCACACAAAGTATGATGCCATAAGACTTCGTGTTTTTTATTTTGCTTACTTAGAATGACAAGTACAATACTAGTACTGTATACTGTATTAGGATAACGAAATTTCAATTTTTGTCTATAACAATGAACGACTTAAAACCTATCATCCAGAGATAGCACAAAATTGCATGTAAACTTTGAATAATTAGGAGATTAACTTTTGCTTTTAAGCCTGATTGCAGGTTTCAACAGATATTGTTTTGACTTTTCAGGAATTGTTTATCGAAGTACAGGCCTTTTGCATAGAATTTAGTCGTATCCGAGAAGCAGCAGCTTTGTTTAGATTGCTGAAACAGCTTGACTCAGGAGATAGTCCAACTACTCAAGAACCTGCTAAGAAATGAGAAACACTTGTGTTGGTTAAAATTGGACATTCTAGTTTTCCTCTATTCTTTGTTTCAAGGGGAAGCTTATTTCTGTATTATCAAGAAAACAGACTTGTGAGCATCTTGGAAAGTCAGTTTGGTACTGTATTTAATATTTTGGAGCAAGTCCTGAAATATTCAAAGGACTTTTCTCTACTTTTTTAACAGTAACTTATTTTCTGAGATGCTTATGACAGCTATTTATTGGAAATTCCATTGAATAATTTTTTAATTTGACAATGAAATCCCCCCGAAATGTTACCATTAGTGTGATTGTGAGAAACAGATATCTTATGGTATGATGATGTTCTCATATATTAAATATTTTGTTAAATGTTGTTATTCTTGTTATGTAAAGTGCAATTGTGCAACATCTTTATAATTGTCAGTATACTTTCAAAGAGTACAGTACGGCCCAATTTTTTATTTATGACTAAATGCCCTATAGTTAGTTAATGACTTTTAATATTTGTGTACTACAGTATAGGATCATTAAACATATGCAGACTTACTTCTGTGCAACAGAACCCTAGTCACACCAACTTGGACTGTTCAAGATTAAAAAAAAAAACCCTCATTACTCATGGCCAGAATGGCATACAATGTCTCACCTCACTCCATATTGTCATGCTATTACCATCTGAAGATTGCACAATCAATGCCTTTTCATCATTGTGCTGTCAATTTTTATTTCATTCTGTGCTCATTCTCTTTTGTGTTTAGCTTTTATTTGATTATTGTACATTCAAAGTAACTATACTGTGCTATGTACTGTATATCAGGATTTTGCTTTATGCCTGCCCTTGACAGTTTATTGTGAGCTAAATCTCAGTCATTCTTTGTTGAGTTAGTATTAAATTTGTATTTAGTTTAATTTTGGCAAATTTTCTTAGTAGCATTTCACTAAAATGTTAATGAATTACAGTACTCTGCTTCAGTGACCTGTCCACTTGTTTTATGGTTAAATTTTAGGTTCATTAAATTGTCGCTTATCTAGCATCATAGCCAGATAATTATGTGACAATTTTTTGGATAGAAAGATGGTTTTTTTTTAGTAAATAATATCGGAACATTTGGTTGTGAAATGGAGTTTAAACAATGATTTACTCCATCAGATTTTATTTGCAATTTTAAACCTAATACCATAACATTGTTTTTTATAATAAAGAAAATGAAAGATCTGATAGTTCGTGTAATTATAATAAAAATGTTTTAAGTGTCATGAGTGGATGTTGAAAGTCTTTTCAATGGCTCACCTATCAAAGTTAAAAATAACTTTTTATATGCATTTCTAATTAGATAAAAGAAAGTAAATCTTATATGTGAAATATATTAAAATGTAACTAAAATTACTAAACTTATTAAAAAAACTAAAATGACAAAAAAAAAAATCACTGAACTATATTAAGTAAAATATAAATGTTATGGTTTATTTGTTTATAATGTAAGCAAATGCAGCCATGTTTTTGACATTGCATACTTACACCCTTTCTAAACAACTTTTTTTTTTTTTAATTCTGTAGTTGTTAGTTCACTACTATTTGTTAATTATACCATCCTATTTTTATGCCTTTATTTGTGATGTAAAATTATATATGAAAATGTATGAAATATTATTCACAGTATATTCATAGTAGCCTAGGCTATGAATATTTGATAATAGTAATTTTTCCACATCATTTGCCAAAACAGTGATTTATTGAATATTTTAGCATACGCTAATTAAGTGTTGTTCAATGAACTTCCCGAGATTATGATTTATGTTACTCAGCCCACCTAGCATACGCTAAGCCTGTTGTGTTAAAATTTTTTGAGGGATAGCTTCCTTTTACATGGTACTCATTGAAGTGTAAATTCATTTCCTGAATAGTTAGTATTACATATAGTATAGCATATAGAAATGCAGGTTTGTAGTAATAAAACAACTTGATGTTATTGGATGATTGCTGTTATGTAGCTTACCTAAGCAAACCTAAATTCAGTTAATTTGCTAAGACTCTGCAATGGATTAGTGAGGGTATGCTGTACTTTTATTCTTTAATATTGTGATTTTGTAAATTTGATTGAGATTTTGGGAGTTTTAAATGTTTTTGTAGTGGAGGACAGTGAGTGTTGCTGGGCATAGATCCAAGTGGTGTTTGTTTGCTTACAGTTTCACCTTGTGTTTGTTTACCATGCCAGCTTACTTGTTAGGGTCTGCTGAGGAGTACTTGTAGCACTTTTATGTACCCTTTAGATTAAATTCTTCGTCTCTTGTGCCCATCTTGTTGAAGTTGGTGGTCTTCACCAAAGCATACATTTAAGACTTTATTTAATTGATAAGTCAGTTGTTCCTGTTCCTGTTACTTCAAAAGACAAAGTAGAAGCCTGGTATTCCAAGGCCATCAATGAACTCTTCAGCTGCTGGTCACATAACCAAGCAGCCCTTCCTGTTCTGACTATCAAGGAGAGAAATGTTTTTTCAGATGACTCTCGAGTATTCACCATGCCTCCACCCTTGGAGATCTTGGAGCAATAAAAAGACCAAGGACTCCTCTTTTCTTACTCACTTCCCTTGTGTCAGAATTTTCTTCTAAAAAATGTGTCCAAGCCTTACAATTTCCCCATGTTATCACCATTGGGAAGATTATTCCATCCATTTCTGTATAGGCTTCTGTTCTTATTATTGCCTATATGTTGCCACCCCTACTGCTGGTTCTCTAAAACTGGGTTGATTCCCTGTAGAGTTGCTATAAAATCACTGTTGACTTTACCTTCCTTGCTTGTCTCACACAACAATTTTAATCTTACAGAGAGTGATCAGCGAGCACCTTTGGTCAGCCATTGACTCTTCTCTGGACATGCTGCAACTATCAACAGTGTCTCCAGTAGTTTTTGAATCCTCCAAATCTGGCTGTATTAGACCATATCCCTTATTAGTGGCGCCTACTGTTCTTGAGATATTCTTGTTACCTTCTAAAGATTAAATCTCCCAATTGGGCATGCATTATTGAGCAGCCTTCTCGGCTTCTAAAAAATGTTCCTGTTGCCAAACTTCATATGGATAAAGAGAAGTCTTCTGCTGGGATCTACAGCCTCCTTGTAGCCAAGTCTTTAGATACCATGCTTCTAAGGGTACAAGGGTGGCATTAGTTGCAATTACGATAATCCAAAGGGAGCTTATATTTTTTCTAAGTTAGTCTGGCTTCATTACCACCTTCAGAGGTAAGCTCTACAAAGAGAAAGGCTCAAGGTCTTTACTAGTGTCATTAATCTTTTGGTTGAATGTGTGACCTCAAGAAATAGTAAAAAAGGCTCATTAGATTACCCTCTCCATTGGCAGAGATTCCATTCTTTATTTACATCTTACTGTAAAAACTCTCCAATCTTATGCTGAAGAATAACTGAAGAATAATTATGTTGAAAGAAAAGCTGACCTCCACAGTCATTTTCAACATTTGCATCCAAGCCACCAACCAAGAGCAAATGTTCAAGTCCCTTAACCTCTGAGCATTAGCAGCTATCCACCTTTCAGTTTAGGCATTTTAATTTGATTTACAGGAGTCAAGATTCCTTTCAGCCCAAAAGACCAATCTCCAGGCATAGGTGGAAGTTATGGATGGGGTTCTTTCCCCCTTGACTATATATCCCATGGCGAATACCCGTTTTCAGAAGCACTTAGGCTTCATGGCAGGAGTTAAGAGCAATTTTGGGAGCTGTTGAAATCCCTTGTTGCTGATAATACCTCCCTTTTCTAGAGGTGACCCCCCTTATACCCCATAATCAGTTCTTTTTTTTTTTCAACTTCTATACCCACAAAGCTCAGGAAGATCCTAAAGGAAACCTCCCTTGGGTTACAATCTCCTATATATTGTCCCAAAGACTTTCAGAGGCTGTAGGCTAACTATATATTGTACCTTTTCCACCGTAGCAGCTGTCTTTAAATGGCCTCCTTCTAGATTCTAATGTTGGAATTGATAAGATCAGAAGAAACTGGGAATCTGGCCTTGGTGGATCTGAAGGGTGCACGCTTTCTCAAAGCAACCTACATTTCCTAAAGAAAATTCCTTCACTTGGTGTAGGAAATCAAGGTGTGCCAGTTGTTGATCTCTGCTTCAGTCAGGGTCTGGTCCCCCAACCACAGGACTCTTCTTCCTTGCTACCTCATAAACTACATGTTCATGGCTTTGTCAGGGGGGGGGGGGGGGGCACGTTCGTCACTTTACCATTCACCATTCTCATGAGGCTCTTTTATTCCCCAGGTTTGCATGTCAACTACAGAAATAAATATCCATCTTTTGGAGGAAAGGATTCGTAATTTTGATTGTGCACTTTCACAAGAGCTGTTTTTTCATTAATTCTTTATAAATATTTTTGTAATGCCCAAACCTCTCCTAATTATTATTGGCACATTATAGCATTGCTGGCATGAAAGCATAGTATTCTGCAGAGGTGTACCTATATGTATTAATGTTTAGGAAAATCATTGAAATTAAAATTTTTCTGATTCAGTTTTTCATGAGTTAAAAAACACTGGTACTGTACACTGATGAAGTTTTGGAAATGCTAGTATCTTTCTCAATTGTCACCATCAGTGCTTGTATACAATTAGGTACACATAAATCAAATCAGATCATGTGGCATCATTACTAGACCTGTGCAGTATATAATGATTTTGGAATGCTCATGCATCGACCTGTATACAGTACTCAATAGATATCAGTTAGAAGAATGTCAATGAACCACAGAGCCTTACAGTATAGATATGGTTACAATAGTCTGTCTAGATCATCTGAATGTAGCACTATCTTACCTTATTGAGATGGGTTTTGATGGTGAGAAATTGTTTATTTGTATTTCCAAAATATGACAATGTACGTTTACTCTTCTTTGCAAAATCCTGTCTTATTTGTAAAGTACCACATTTTAAAGGAGCAAGTCTTATTATATTCACAATCATCTTTGTATTTTTTACTGATTGCTTGGAAATTAAATACAGGTGGACATAAATATCCAAATCAGGGCATTTTAGGTTTAGTGGTTTTTCATTGTCAATACTGGAGTTTTCAGCCCAAATGTAAAGATAAATCTAATTGATTCCAAATCTTAAAATCTTGGCATTATTTTTATATTTACTGATGCAGTAAAGTCTTAATGTTTATAACATTCACCAAAGTTAAGTTAGTTTAGCTCTTCTACTTACACATCACAAGAAAAGGTTGCCGGGTACTCAAATGCCAATTAACAACTACTTGTAGGGAACATCACGAATTTATTAAATTTTATTTAGTACAGTGCTGTACTGAAATATTTTACTCCTTTGATGCTGTATCAAGTTCTTCTCCTTACAAGTCCCAATAATGGTACTGTACTGTCTTTTAAATAAGAGCTCTATGTTAACACGGGCAATTTGAATGATTTTTATGGTCTAGAATTTAATAGGAAATACAGTATGCCTAACAAAGTTAGATAAATTACATAACTAAAAGACAAAAGGGAATTACTTTATATGATTTCTACATTTCACTTGTGACAAATGAAAAATAATTGGACTTTAGGCTACCCAGTTCAAATAAAAACAATTAATTTCAACATTATTGCGAGATACTGTAGTTTTTAGTAACCATTTTATAATATTGCCCTCTTAGGTTCTTTATATGATTCAAGTGAAATGTAGTTTTTGAGAAATCATTTTGAAAAATTAAGAATTTTAAAACATTTCCTGGTGACCATAATTCTTTACATGCAAAATAAAATGAGAATAATTCACAATACAGCAAACATGACATTTAGAAATAATTAGGCTTAAAAGGAGGAAGTTTTGGATAGTGAAACTACTAAAGGTTATTAAGTTTGCATAGGTTAAAAGATTTTAGATTGTTTAATTCTATTAATCATTCCCACATTCATTCTTACAGGTGATGATGGAAATTGCAACAATTTCCCATGGTATTTCATGCCATATTTAAAGTCGAGGATCTTGAGGAATATAACACTGTTGACTGAAGTCTTGAATATTGAAAATAAAATTGCATGAAATTATATAGATAGTTTTCTAAAATACAGCATATTACTGCCAGTAATTTTAGGGGAAAATTCCAGATACATTTTTGAATGTTATGTGTTACTACCCATAACAGTAATTCTAGTAAAAATTTAAGATTTTATGCCTGTTTATGTAAGGTGTGTTCTCAAAAATTGAAACATGCAAATGCAGGTTTCTTAACTCTTTCTTACTATAGTTTTACATAATTGCAGTAAGTACTTTTTAGATTAAATATCTGTATCCTTTACTAACTCTTCTATTGTGATTGATGCATCTCAAGATTTTATAGGAGATATTACAATGGATTCATATAAAAATAACTTTCCATAGCTGGGTTTTGTTGCATATATATTTTGTAAGCTGTCTAGTCACTGCAGTAGGAAATTCTTGTAAAAGTATTGTAAAGAAAAAGAAATGTTAATTTATGTATCCATGAGAAAACTTTTAAAAAGCAGATTATGATGATATATAGGATTTAGGGAGTAAAGCCTTAGACTAGGACCTGTACAGCAAAGAGAAAAGTTAGATTTATATTTGTTCCTACGCAGCATATAAATTGTCGTCCTTTAATTAGGAAGAGATTAATTCAGCGCAAGCTGGAATCAATCGTTAAAGTTGTGATTATTCAGCTGGTGAGGATGGGGGGGGGCATTAGCCGGCTCCCTTTCTAGCTGGAGAGCCTTCACTTTTGGTTCAACCACTGATGCGTACACATGTATCTGTACCAAATCTATTTCAGGGGATCAACATTTAAGTGATGGAATGGAAGCAAAAATTTTGCTTTTGGTGGGGGAAAGGATGGAGCTTAGGTCGCAGTCTCCGGTGCAGTGGCAGGCGTACGACCTCATAGGCAAGAAGCGCGTGTCGTGGTCTCGGGTACAATGACAGACATACGCCTTCATGGGGAAGAAACGTGCTGAGATTTTATCTGGGTGGGATTTGGCAACACACAAGAAGACTCCAGTAAAGTTTTACGCTGCTTTGGTCTCCTACGGGTGCGACTCCTGCTGCTGCTGCCTTGTGTCTTTACCCCTGGATCCATCCCTAAGGAGTAAGATGCAGGAGACCTCAAATCTACACCAGTGAGTGTTTCAGGTTTAACTGTAGTGGAAAACCCCTAGTGTTCACCACACCCCTTCAGAGGGTGGAAACTATTCCTTCGTGACCATGCAGTCGACGGTGAATTTGACTTAAGGAAAACTTGGGCTTCCTTTTGTCTTTCAGGTAGGCCCTCCATGACTATATTGAGGGGAGTTAGTACCCAAAGCTATTTCTTCCCCCCCCCCCACCTCCTGTTTTGTGTTCCAAGAGTCGGTGATCATCAACATATCTTATCGTTCCAACATTGTATCCACTGCATAGTAGCCTGGTTACATTTGTAGAGGTCCAAATCTGTACAGATTGGTCCCTATTCATACACAAAGTTTGTAGTCCATTGAATGAATGGGATGCCCGGATGGAAAACCAGGATGCTATAAGCCCAAGGGCTACAAGGAAAAATTAGCCGAGTTAGCAAAGGAAATAAATAAACTAAACTATGAGAAGTAATGAGCAATTAAAATAAAATATTTTAAGAACAGTAACAACATTAAAACAGATCTTTCAAATATAAACTATAAAAATAGACTTATGTCAGCCTGTTCAACATAAAAATATTTGCTGCAAGTTTGAAGTTTTTACCAACTGCACGATTAGGAAGATTATTCCGCAACTTGGTCACAGCTGCAATAAAACTTCTAGAATACTGGGTTTTGAAGAAACGAGATGGAGATGCTGTTGTTTCTTGCCTCTCCAAACAGGTTATCCCAAAGGTGTCATTGCTACTGGACTGATTGGCACTGAGTGCTATGTCTCTCCTTCCTAGGAGTTTTGTGCAGGCAGCAGTGGAATTTTGGAGGACTGCTTTGTAAGACTCCTTGTTCCAGCATGCACCCCAGCCCCCTGGAGGTAGCACCGGTGAAATCTTCAGGTGCGGCCAAGCCTCCAGGATCACCAACGATCAGACCCTCTTCTTGAAAAGATCCTGCGCGTGCATAGCTTTTTAGAGCAGCCTGCCCCACTATTTTTGGGAAAAGGGAAATGTTGATGCCGGTGTTTCCCCCTCTCCTGCTGCTGAGAGTAGGGGGATGCCTGCCTCATCCTTTGGCTACTTGACAGAGATATGAGACTGATTTTTGGGTGACGGGTTTTCTTTGGAATGGTTATTTACTATCCTTTCAATACCACAGGCCTCACCTATCTCAAGTGGCGATGAAGTTCCCTATGGATCATCCAAAAATCGCCAAAAGCCCTGATCTTGCGGACAGAGGAAGATGGGATGTTGGAGAAGAACGTACTTGAAGTTGCTCAAGAAGTGTCTTTGGCTTCTAAAGTTATTTTTTCTTTATGGAGAAAGGGACAGGATGCTGTAGACCAGTCATTGACCTCTCTTCTCTAAGCAAGTTTGTTTGCCAAACAAAGTTCAAGATGGAAACAGTTGTCTGTGCAGTCTTCTGTCAGAGAGGTAGACTTTGATTTCAGTAGACCTGAAGGACATGTACTGTACTTTCAGTTGCCTGTTCGTCAGTGTTCTTGAAAGTACCTCTGCTTCTCCCTCCAAGGTGTACCAGTTCAAGACTGTGTTTTGGACTGTATAAAGCTCCAAGGTGTTCACCTTGCTAGCTGCATGTGCCCATTCGCAAAAATAGCCCTGTTGATTTATCTTGACGATTAGCTGATCCTGGCCTCCTCGGAGGGGCAGTTGCCACAGGATAGAGGTCAGACTCATCCATTTTGCCATGACCTAGTGATTGCAGTAAACAATGAAAAGTTGAAACTCATACCCAAGCATGGGTTTAAGTACCTGGGCATGCTGATAGACATGGTAGCAGAGAGTCTTTCTCTTAGATAATCACATTAGCAGAATCTGGGAGGTCCTGTCCAAGGCAGAAGTGCCAGCTCAGCACTGGCAATGTCTTCTCGGTCACCTCTCCTTGGAGAAGCTCATTCCACACGGGCACTCCCAACAGAGTATCTCTTCAGTGGTGTGTGAAGAATCAGTGATCAACCAACAAGGATTGCCCATTCCATCCTGTTCCAGTGGGGTAAAGGCTCGGGATGATCTGTCCTGGTGGTTCAATGAGAAGCTCACCAGGAGAATTCCACTTGACTCTTCGCATACGGTCATGCAACTGATCTTGGATGTGTCGAAGCAAGGAGTGGGAAATGAGCCTGAACGACCTGATCATTTTGGGCGTGTCGACTGGAGAGACATCTGTACATCGATGTTTTTGAGATGCAAGCAGCCTTCCTAGCATTGCAAGCATTCCAAGAACGTTTGAGGAGGCATTCAATAACGTTGATGAGTGATAACATCACTGTAGTGGCCTACATCAACAAACAAGGAAGCATGATCTCACGCCTTCTTTGTCAGCTGACGCCATAAAGTTGTCAGCAAGAGGAGTGTACTAGTAGACACGCTCAGTCACCAGGGACAGAGTGGTCCCTCTGGTAGCTGAAAGATTTCTTGACTTGTAGAGCTCTCTGGGGACCAATCTGTTGGCCCACTAGCAAGAGAAGAAGCTCCCCGTGTTCTGCTTCCCCATTACGAACTCATGGTGGATGGTGTTCGAAGACGCTTTCCAACATCCATGGCGTCACCTGGATGTGTACAATTTTTTATACCAAGACTCAGGATGACCCTGGTCATTCCAAGATGGCCTCATGCTGATTGGTACATCAATCTACTTGCTCTTCTGGTTGAAGTCCTGAGATAAGTACCCTTGCTTCTCTGTCAGCCACACGTCCAGAGGTACCACCAGTCTTTCGCAAGGCATTACACAGGAGATGTCTGGATACCTTTACAGCTGTCTACTAGGTTAAGTGGGCCATCATCTGTAATTGATGCCTTAGAAGGGATATTTTTCCAGTTGCAGTTTGTGAATTTTCCTTGTCTTCCTTCGCCGAGAGAAGTGCTTCTCAGTTGTGGCTGTCAAACAAACACTACCACTCAGCCTTGTGTATGATCTTCCAACTGAAAAGTATAATCCTCTCTGCTTCTTAGGAGTTGTCTATGCTTGTGAGGAGCTTTAAGCAGCCTTGCTCATCCCGGGATCTCAGATCCCCGAAGTGGGACGTGATTTCAGTCCTCAAGGCTCTTTGCATATCCTTTTCAAGCCTTTGAAGAGGTCGTCAGAGAGGTATCGGACTCTCAGACTGTCTCCCTGCTAGCTTTAGCCCCGGCTAAGAGAGTTGGCGAGTTGCTCGTTCTCTCTTATTTAGTTACCTGCGCCGAGACGAGGAAGGAGGTCTCCTTCAGTTATGTGCCTGACTTCATGGCACGACCTGGCAGCATATGATCCCACGTTTGAGTGTTTGTTCATCCCCTCTCTTTGGTAGGCATTAGGTGATGATAGAGAGGAGATGCTCATTTCCCGTGAGGGCACGGCAGTGCTATCTGAAAAGGATCCCCAAAATCTCAGGCCTGGGTTTCAGGGACATTTTTTTAGCACTAGCAGGTCCAAGAAAAAGTTGTCAACAAACACTGTTTCTTTCTAACTTTGTGAGACGATCTGTAGAGTTTCTCGAAGTCATAGATATTGGCCCCACTCTTGCCTTCAGGAGAAACCTGTCAGTGGGCCCAGTGTTGAAGGCCGGAGTCTGGTAAATGCAGACCACCTTCACAGCCAAGAGTATACCCACAAGTCCCAAAACACCTTTGTGCTTTGACCTGTGGTGGCTGCTTAAGGATGTATCTTGTCTATGGAAACATGTAAATGTAAGTCTGGAATGAACAGTAGTATAACTGGATCTTCTTCATTCTTCTGCCCCCCCCCCCCCCCCCCCCCCCCCCTTCTCAGAGACCAAGTGGTCTAAATGTTGTGTGCTGGATCAGACCAGATGCTGGCAAATTACAATTTGGAGCTACATTCTTTAGGTCTAAAGAAGTCTCTATCCCATTACCCCTTTAATGAGCAGGGATATGGTTTATCTTATATCAACATATTGATCATCACATGAGGTGTAAGTTTCTAATTGACATCTCTTTTGGTGGAAGGGGATCTCATAGTTCAATCGGGTACTGTACAGCCCAGATCCTATCCACCTTTATCCCTATGAAAGTCAGGTAGGAGGTTGCTTGGGTCAGTGCTTTGCTTCTGCACAGATCAATCAAAGATCACTTCCATGGAAGATGAACCATTCTAAGGGTACTTCCAACCCACCAAACAGCAAGTCTCCCTGATTAAAGGATGAGGGTTTGTATGCTGTATAGGAACAAATCATTTAGTTTTTAAAGTAATTTGTATTTTTTTCAAGCTAAACAAACCTGAGTCCTTTAATCCAACTTCCTTTCTCAACC
>NC_090725.1:245654261-245670357 GCF_036898095.1 Palaemon carinicauda | reverse complement strand
TATATTAATACAAAGTCTGGATTCTCTTCACGACCTCGGGATCAAAGCCCCAGGCGAAATCACTCAAAGTCTATTTTTCAATATTAAACTTACCCGATAATCATGTAGCTGTCAACTCCGTTGCCCGACAGAATTCTATGGAGGGATACGCCAGCTATCACAATACTAGAAGGGGGTGTACTTACCAGCGCCCCCTGTGGCCAGGTACTCAATCATTTGTTGTTGACACCTCCTCAATTATTCCTCTGTCGTGCTTCCGGCTAGACGTTCTGGGATACGCTTATGGTCTTCGAGTTTATTCACGGATATTTGGTGAAGTATTCTCTCAGATTAACGGCTGTCGCTTTACTGGAATCCTTCTTATATTAGCTAGATAGCTTTTATATAATACTGATTTAACGGTTAACGAATTTTGCTTGTTTTTGGATCCCCCTTTGGCTAACTCTTTGGATTACAAGATGTCTGACATTTTGCAAGCCCCCTCCCATAGACGATGTAGGTCTTGCAATAGGCGTATTCCGAAGGCCTCGGTAGATCCTCACACCGCTTGTTCTGACTGTAGGGACAGGCCCTGTCAGTTAGAAAATCGATGTGAGGAATGCGCCGGACTTTCGGAATTGGAATTTGTCCGTCTTTTAAAATATTCAACTAAGTTAGAGAGAGGTAGAGTTAGGAGGAGTTCTTCTCACTCTTCTATGTTTTCCTCACCTCATGATCCCCTACCTTTTCCTACCCCTGTAGTGGCTACCCCCGAACCTACTGTGTGCCCTCCGCCTGATATGTCAGTTGTTTTGCGTGCTATTCAGGCTTTAGGCGATAAAGTAGAATCAGTGGTAAGTGACCATAAGTCTCTGATGGCCGAAGTTAAAGAACTGAAGGTCAAGAGTGCAGTGGGTGGAGTTAGTGCCAGTGCTGTGACGAGTGCTAGTGTCGGTGCAGTGCCAAGTGCTAGTGGTGCCAGTGTGGTGCGTGAGGATTTTTCTGTGCGAGCCAGTCGTCCTCCCAGTCCGGGACCTCTTGCAAGCTCCCATGCCCAGGGGAGAAGCAATGTCGAAGGGCTTAAGGGTTCGGCAGGCCTTGTTAGGCGCACAGAACTATCCTCGGTGGTTGCGGGCGTGTCTTCCAAAGACCGTCACTCCCACCTGCAGACGATTGAGCCCGTCTTATTCTCGTCCGCTGATCAACTGTCAGGGAAGAAACGTTGGTCTCAGGACCGCTTAAACGTAGAGTCCAGTCCGCGAGTGCTCAGCCAGGTTGCAGTCATTGGCTCAGCTCTGACTCGCCTCAGTCATCTGTCGACTGTACTCCGCCCAAGAGGAGTAAGGTTCTGCCACAACAGAGCTCGACTGTTAAGGCTTTACCTCAGTCTGTTATCGTTTCTGCCGATCCCAAGTGGACCCTGCTTCAGTCCATGCAAGCTCAGCTTTCGGACTTGATGCGAGAGTGTCGGGCTGAGAGTGTTGCACCTCCGCCTCCGCCTACACTCCCTCCGCCTGTTCTCGCTCCGCCTGTGCTCGCCCCGCCTGCGCTTGCTCCGCCTGGTCGCAGCACCATCTGCCAGGCGTACGATGTTGAGCCACTTTCGGAGTTCGCTGTTCCCAGTGGTGTTCAGCCTCAGCCTTCTTTAAGGCAACCCTTGCTTTGGGATCAGGAGAGTTATTCCACTCTTCCTCCGCCTCCCCTTGCTGCTCCACCAGTGGTGCAACTCTCGGTTGGGGTACAACAACCTCTCCCCTCCGTGAGTCAGTCTGCTCAGCCATCGCTGCAGCGAGCTCAACCCTCCTCAAGGCAAGCTCCTCTACACCCTGGACTTGCGCCTCAGGAGCCTCAGCTTGCGAGAACTTTACCTTGTTCTGCGCAGCCTCAACCTCATCATGCTCCGCTCATCTCACAGGAACAGGAACGGACTACTCCGCCTCCGTCCTCCGCTCAGCTAGTGCAATCCTTGGGTTCAACCTCTCTTGCTAGGAGTCAACCTCCTTCACCCATGCGCCTGCCTTCTGCTTCGTCTGTTGTTCAGCCTTTGCAGCCTGAGCCTCAGGTTTTCCCTCAACAGTTACTGGAAGAGGAAACCACTGTTATTGTTCCTACCCGTTCTGACTCTGCGGTTCAGCATTCTTGTCCGATCGCTTCGCTACACTCTGCTGATGAGGTGTCGGATGATGAGGAGGCACACCTTGATCCCTCATCAGACGTGGACGAATCTAAGCTTTCTCCACCGTCCATTGATTTTCGTAAGGTCTTGGCTCTACTCAGGGAGATTTACCCAGACCACTTTGTCTCTGCTATTCCCCGCTCTCCACCATCTGAGTTTTCGCTGGGCGTACAACAAGCTAAGTCCTCCTATACTAAGCTTGTCCTTGCTAGATCCTCCAAGAGGGCTTTAAGGATCTTAGGGGAGTGGCTGCAGTCTAAACAACACCTTGGCAAGACTTCCTTCATGTTCCCTCCAACGAAGCTCGCTTCGAAAGCGAGCGTTTGGTATGCCACAGGGGAAGCACCAGGCTTAGGAGTACCTGCCTCTGCCCAGGCTGACTTCTCAAGTCTGGTGGACTCGCCTCGGAGAACTGCTATGAGACGCTCGAAGGTTTGTTGGACCTTCTCAGACCTGGATCATTTACTGAAAGGGTTGTTCAGAGCATTTGAAATGTTCAACTTTCTCGACTGGTGCCTGGGGGCCCTCAGCAAGAAAACCTCTCCTGCGGACAAAGATTCTGCCATGCTATTAATGTCCTGCATGGATAAGGCCATCAGAGATGGATCGGGCGAGCTAGCGTCGTTGTTTGTATCAGGGGTGTTGAAGAAAAGGGAACAACTGTGTACCTTCCTTTCCGCCAGCATTACACCTTGCCAACGGTCACAACTCCTTTTTGCTCCACTCTCAAAGTTCCTCTTTCCCGAGGAGCTAGTTAAGGACTTGTCTGCTGCCCTGATACAAAAGGACACGCACGATCTTGTAGCCTCATCGGCTCGTAAGTCTAAGGTTGCCACCTCAGTCCCCAAGACTTATCGCTCCCCAGTGGCTGATACCCCGGCTACGAGGTTCATACCGCCCTTTCGTGGTAGAGCCCCCAGCCGAGGAAGCTCCCGTCCAGACTCTCACAGGAGCAAGTCTAGGAAAGGATCCAGGACATCTAAGGGAAAGAACTGACTCTCAGTTTCTCCAGACAACAGTAGGAGCCAGACTCAAGATCTTCTGGCGAGCCTGGGAGAAGAGAGGTGCAGACGCACAGTCTGTCAGTTGGCTGAGGTACGGTTACAGGATTCCATTCTGCCTCAAACCACCTCTGACCACATCGCCCATCAACCTCTCTCCCAACTACAAAGAAGAGGACAAGAGGCTAGCATTGCAACAGGAGGTGTCGCTACTTGTGCAGAAGAAGGCAGTGGTTATAGTCCGGGACCATCAATCCCCGGGCTTCTACAACCGTCTCTTTCTTGTGGCCAAGAAGACAGGAGGTTGGAGACCGGTGCTGGACGTCAGCTCTCTCAACGAGTATGTCACCAAGCAGACGTTCACGATGGAGACGACCAAGTCGGTCTTAGCAGCGGTCAGACAGGAGGACTGGATGGTCTCGTTGGACTTGAAAGATGCATACTTTCACGTTCCCATTCATCCAGACTCCCAACCTTTCCTGAGATTCGTTTTCGGAAAGGTTGTCTATCAGTTCCAAGCCCTGTGTTTTGGCCTAAGCACAGCTCCTATGGTCTTTACTCATCTGATGAGGAATGTAGCGAAATTCCTACACTTATCGAACATCAGAGCCTCCCTCTACCTAGACGACTGGCTGTTGAGAGCCTCCACGAGTCGTCGTTGTCTGGAGAACCTCAATTGGACTTTAGACTTAATCAGAGACCTAGGTCTATTAGTCAATATAGAGAAATCTCAACTCATTCCCTCCCAATCCATTGTGTACCTGGGAATGGAGATTCAGAGTCAGGATTTTCGGGCTTTTCCATCGGCCCCCAGGATAAGCCAAGCCCTAGAGTGCATCATGAGCATGCTGAAGAGGAGCAATTGCTCAGTGAGACAGTGGATGAGTCTCACAGGGACCCTCTCATCACTGGCCCTGTTTGTCGAGCTAGGAAGACTCCACCTCCGCCCTCTTCAATTCCATCTTGCTGCTCATTGGGACAAGGGCTCGACTCTAGAAGCAGTCTCTATCCCTATCAACCAAGAGATGAAGACCACTCTCCTGTGGTGGAAGCACAATCTCCTTCTCAAGGAGGGTCTATCATTGGCCATCCAGACCCCCAATCTTCATCTCTTCTCAGATGCATCGGACTCGGGCTGGGGTGCGACCTTGGACGGACGGGAATGCTCAGGAGTATGGAACAAGGAACAAGGATTACTCCACATCAACTGCAAGGAACTGCTAGCAGTTCATCTAGCCCTGTTGAACTTCAAGTCCCTCCTGCTAGGCAAAGTGGTGGAGGTGAATTCAGACAACACCACAGCCTTGGCTTACATCTCCAAGCAAGGAGGGACCCATTCGAGGAGCCTTTACGAGATCGCAAGGGACCTCCTCATTTGGTCAAGAGGTCTAAACCTCACTCTGGTCACGAGGTTCATCCAGGGCGATATGAATGTTTCAGCGGATCGCCTCAGCAGAAGGAATCAGGTCATTCCCACGGAATGGACCCTCCACAAGAGTGTGTGCAACAGACTTTGGACCTTGTGGGGTCAACCTACCATAGATCTGTTTGCCACCTCCATAACCAAGAGACTTCCGCTTTATTGTTCCCCTGTTCCAGACCCTGCAGCGGTTCATGTGGATGCTTTTCTTCTGAACTGGTCCCATCTCGACCTGTACGCATTCCCTCCGTTCAAGATAATAAACAAAGTTCTGCAGAAATTCGTCTCGCACGAAGGGACACGGCTGACGCTGGTTGCTCCCCTTTGGCCTGCAAGAGAATGGTACACAGAGGTACTTCAATGGCTAGTCGACTTCCCCAGGACTCTACCTCTAAGAGTGGACCTTCTACGTCAACCTCACGTAGACAGGTTGCACCCAAACCTCCACGCTCTTCGGCTGACTGCCTTCAGACTGTCGAAAGATTCGCTAGAGCTAGAGGCTTTTCGAAGGAGGCAGCCAGTGCGATTGCCAGAGCTAGAAGAGTTTCCACTCGTAGAGTCTACCAGTCTAAGTGGGAGGTCTTCCGAAGCTGGTGTAGAGCCAATTCAATATCCTCTACCAATACCTCCGTGATCCAAATAGCTGACTTCCTTCTACATCTTAGGAATGAGAGATCCCTTTCAACACCTACGATTAAAGGATATAGGAGCATGTTGGCCTCAGTTCTCCGCCACAGAGGTTTGGACCTGTCTTCCAACAAGGACCTTCAAGACATTCTCAAGTCTTTTGAGACGTCTAAAGAACGTCGTCTTTCCACTCCAGGCTGGAATCTAGACTTAGTCTTAAGGTTCCTTATGACATCTAGGTTCGAACCTCTCCAGTCAGCTTCCTTCAAGGATCTTACCCTCAAGACTGCTTTTCTCGTTTGCCTTGCAACAGCTAAGAGAGTCAGTGAGGTTCATGCCTTCAGCAAGAACATTGGTTTCACAACCGAATCTGCAACATGTTCTTTTCAGCTTGGATTCCTAGCAAAGAACGAGCTTCCTTCACGTCCTTGGCCTAGATCGTTCGAAATACCTAGCCTCTCCAACATGGTAGGTAACGAACTAGAGAGAGTTCTTTGCCCTGTCAGAGCTCTCAAATATTATCTGAAGAGGTCTAAACCTATTCGAGGACAGTCAGAAGCCTTATGGTGTGCCATCAAGAAACCCTCGAGACCCATGTCCAAGAATGGGCTTTCGTACTATATAAGGCTTCTGATCAGAGAAGCACATTCTCACTTAAAGGAGGAAGACCTTGCATTGCTGAAGGTAAGGACCCACGAAGTAAGAGCTGTAGCTACTTCGATGGCCTTTAATAAAAACCGTTCTCTGCAGAGCATAATGGATGCAACCTATTGGAGGAGCAAGTCAGTGTTTGCATCATTTTATCTGAAAGATGTCCAGTCTCTTTACGAGAACTGCTACACCCTGGGACCATTCGTAGCAGCGAGTGCAGTAGTAGGTGAGGGCTCAGCCACTACATTCCCTTAATCCCATAACCTTTTTTAACCTTTCTCTTGAATACTTTTATTGTTGTTTTTATGGTTGTTACGGTAGGCTAAGAAGCCTTCCGCATCCTTGGATTTGGCGGGTGGTCTATTCATTCTTGAGAAGCGCCTGGGTTAAAGGTTTGGTAGAGGTCCTTTAGTAGGGGTTGCAACCCCGTGTACTTTGGCACCTTTGGGTTGATTCAGCCTCCAAGAGGAACGCTGCGCTCAGTAAGGAAGACGAACTTTAAATAAAGAGGCAGAGTAACGGTTCTGTTCGACTTCCTTACCAGGTACTTATTATTTCATTGTTATTTGAGATAACTGTTATATGAAATATGGGATACTTAGCTATCCTTTAATCTTGTACACTGGTTTTCACCCACCTCCCTGGGTGTGAATCAGCTACATGATTATCGGGTAAGTTTAATATTGAAAAATGTTATTTTTATTAATAAAATAAATTTTTGAATATACTTACCCGATAATCATGATTTAATCGACCCTCCCTTCCTCCCCAGAGAGAACCAGTGGACCGAGGAATAATTGAGGAGGTGTCAACAACAAATGATTGAGTACCTGGCCACAGGTGGCGCTGGTAAGTACACCCCCTTCTAGTATTGTGATAGCTGGCGTATCCCTCCATAGAATTCTGTCGGGCAACGGAGTTGACAGCTACATGATTATCGGGTAAGTATATTCAAAAATTTATTTTATTAATAAAAATAACATATTATCAGACCGGCCGGGATTTGAACCCTGGTCCAGGATACCTGTATGCCAGTGACCATGCCACTCAGCCACGAAGAAAGATAAAAGTCAATGACAATTCTTCTGTACATATACCTGTCAAATTCAGGTTTTCTGTACTTAGAATTGAAAGAGCTGTCCTCCCCTGAAGTCTGAAGTTCTACGAAGATAGACCTTTAGACACTCTACAGGACATAGAGAGACATCTTCCTTCAGTTGGCAGATTCTCCAGGGACCCCACCTCTTAGTGGGTAGCTCGTTCTTAGCGAGAAAGGATGGATCAGGAGAGATTCAGTTCTCCCACTTCTGTAAACTGAATGTGGCCCTCATCTCTGGATAGGGCCAGTATTTCACTAACTCTAGCCCCAGACTATAGTGAACAGAAAAATAACCTTTTGGGTTAGATCCTTGAGGGAACAGTCTTCACTGTTCACAGATGAGGCATAATGTAGGACATTGTCCAAAGACTATGAGATGGGTTTTACAAAAGCAACCCACTTCTTCCAAGATGACTCATATTGTCTTCTAGTTGACTTGGACTTGTATTCTTCTAGGAAATCTATATTGCATTCTGAGATCCCAAATCTTTTCTTAACTGCTAGAGCAAGAAAATTATGAAATGAAGGGTTTGGGCTCTCTGTGATAAATCGAAGTCAATTAACTTCTGAACCTTCTGAGATAGTCCTGGGTCCAGATCTAGGGCCAGCCTCAGCTTCCGTTCCTTCACCAAAGGTAACAGATTGCTCTTGGGCTACTTGGGAGTCCACAGAGCCACTCCTCCCTGGAAGGATCTCATTATGTTGAGGACCTTCAGCAGGAGATTGGATGGAACGACCAGGAATTCCTGAGTCCATCCCTTCTATACTAGAGACATGATGTCTGTTATCTCCACTAGATGATCCTCGTATGGGGCTACTTATCGAGGTAGGTTTTTGATGACGCTCGTGACGAAGAGGTCGATCTGCAGTTCTGAGACTTGTTCCCCTCTGGGAAAGAATAGGTCTGCATCCGTGGACCATTCCAACTCTACCAGCTTGAGCCCAAGTAGAGCATCCGCTGTCACATTGTGGATCGATTGTACATGAACTGCTGATAGGTGCCATCTCTTTAAGTAAGGGATGGTTAACGTCACCTAGCCTGTATGAGACATTCTCTAGCCTTGTCAGTTCTGACTTCTCATTATCGCTTCAATGTCCCAGATCAACCTGGGGAGGTCTGATTTGTGTGGAGAGTGTTCCTCCCTCCATGACAGGACCAACACGGTCTTCAATAGGCTTTTGGCCTTTGACCATTGCAAGAGAAGCGATTAAGGAAAGACCACCATTGGTCCTTTTAGATCTTTTTGAGCGTTTGATGCGTATTTTCTCCAGACTCCTAACGCATCTATCAGTTGTGCTCTTAGCACTGGGTCTGTCAGTATTGCGAACTGGAGAGAGTACTGAACTTCTCCCTGTTAGCATCCTGGAATCCTGACTGATTACCTTAGTCTCTTGACCGACCCTGCAATCTCCTTATACATTCCCAAGGGAAAGGAGAGTTGGTGTGACCACAGGTTTCAATGGTTTTATAGCCATTGAAGCCTTTGAGCTGGAGAGAATTGAGACTTCTTGAAGCTTATCTTGCATTCGCGATGTTCCGGGAACCGGATCACCTCCTTGGATGATCATAGACCAGCCACTTCGGGTGCTGCCCACCCCAGCCTTTCGTCCAGGCACATTGTTGCCTGAACCATTTCTGGGCTTGGTTTTTGCGTGACTGTGTCTGCTGATGCTTAGGACTATGTTTAGTCCGACAAGTATCTTTCCTAGGACATACGTTATACTTTGTAACTTGAATCCTAGGTAGGAGGGGAGGGGGTGACTGACTGGAAATTGTCAATGGACATCTTTCAGGTCTGACAAGACTACGAACACCCCTTCTTGAAATAGGGTCCTTATGTTCAGAAGGATTAACATTCTGAACTTGCCATTTTATTTGAACTTGTTAAGTGGCGACAAGACCAGAATGACTGAGTTTTCTCGAGTCCTTCTCGTGAACACCAAACAGCCTTCCCTGGAATTCGATGGACTCTACTTTCTTCACCGCCTGTATGCTCTAGAGCTCTAAGGTATATTCTTCCAGAAGGGTTTTGGAGTGTAGGAAGAGTTGAGGAAATGATGGTGGAGGTATGTCCACTTCCCATCCTAGTCCCATCTTGATTAGGCCTTGGACCCAAGGATCGAAGGTCCAGCGATCCTGAAGGAACCTCCCTCGTACCAGACGCGTCTGTTTGCTTCGCATAATCAGAAGGTTTACATATCCGACCGCTTGCCTGTGGCACCGCGTTCATTGTGACTGTGGGATGTTGTTGAACATCCCGAGGAAAACTACTAGACTTTTCCGTCTTCCTTTTAGGTTGGGGACCCACAACTGCGAAAGACTTTCTCTTTGAAAGAATGCCCCACTTTTGGAGAAGCCCTATGTTCTCCGTGGTGACCTCCTTAATCGTCTTTAACTATCTCGTTTGGAAAGAGGTCTCTACCCCAGATGTTGGAAGAAATCAGCTTCCTAGTTTCGTGTTTCACTGTCGCGGCAGCGAACGCAAACTCTCTACAGGCTCTCCTAGCCTTCATAAAGGAATAAAGGTCTTTTACTAAGGTGGCCATATGCATTTTGGCCAAAACCATGAGCATGTCTGGGGTAGTCTGGTTGGTTGAACACAACTCTATGCAGTTCTGTAAGGATAGGGAGGCTGCAAGTCTCTCCTTTGTCTCTTTTTCGTTATACAAAAGAAACTCCGATAGTTTAGAAGATTCTCACTAAACTGTCAACTAGCAACATGCGCGTCTAATCTTCACTAGCCTTTCTCCTGCCTGGGAAAGGCTAGTGACAGAGGCTTGCAATCCTCGAGTGCAGGACAAGGTCTACCTGCCTCCACTGCCTTAGCAACAGATTTAAATGCTTTCCACGTAAAGGGGAATGATATTGAAGCAGGAGCAAGAAAGGAAGGGTTTTGTTACCTAGTGTGACTACTTTCGACACCAAGTAACCCACCCTTCTCAGGCTACTTGACAAAATAGCCTGTGCCTTATCATGGTCGAGAACCATGACCTCCTTCAGTTCCGTATCTTTCTTTGACGTTGGTTCATGTCTCAGACGAATGAAGCAATTAGGGAAAGCGTCAAAGCTTGGCCAAAATTGGATTTTGTCCAAAGGAACAGCGCCCATCTTCTCCGAGATGTAGAGTTTGTCGTTTAAAATCGGCATAAGATCCGCAAACCTCCAGGGATTGGTTTTGGAGCATGTTGGAAGGTCTTGGTCTCTGGGTCGTTTGTATGACCCCTTTTCATCTTGTTTGCGAAGGTTTTCTATTAGACCTTTCATTTGGACCCATAATTGGTCCATTCCATCTAATAGAGGGGTAGGGGGTGAAGATGTCGATGTCAATGGCTCTAGAGCCGGCACACGCGTAAGCAATTCAGACACGACATTCTCCCCCTCTTCCCGTGGGGGCTTCCTGTCCTCCTCCCCAAAGGCTATCTGGCCGCAGGGAGATTTGAATCGTGCCTGTGGCACCACTATTTGCTTACCTGCTTTCGGGAATAATAGGTTACACATCCTATCATTAGGTAGGTATGGTCCCGGAGAGATTTTCTGGAAGCCTCTCACCCAATAGTATAGTTTGTTACGAGCTGCATCCCTGTACTCTATCGACTTGGGATTCTCGAAACACTCGGACATTAAGGTCTGACATACATTGCACACTTGCGGGTTCCAATAAGGCAAAGATTCGGAAATAATATTGCAGGGGGCATGAAACCTGCATGTATTATGACCGTAAAAACACTTACTCTTGATATTGCAGAAGATTGCAACACATGTCATCTGGGGTTCCTCCTGTAAAGAAAGGAAAGCAGAATGAGTATGCAATTGATTATCTCACTGATAAGCAATATATAAAATTCATCTTTTAACAAATAGCTTAGGATAGTAAGCTAGAAGGGATAGTGGGAGACCCATACCTGTGTATCCCTTGCAAGCAAATGCTGTTACCTCCCCTCAGTATTACCTATAAGGAGATTCCTCTATCAAGGGAATTCCAGTAAAGGGTTCTAACCTCTAGGGGTAGAGAAGTGTACAAGTCACTGCCCCTTTTTATTCTTAACACTGTGGGGTAAGGATGACTGATTTCTAATCAGAATATTGAAGGAATTCTATTCTTTCAATATAGGAACGGTACCAGCAGAAGCCCGCGCAAGGGTACCCAAGATATGTTAGAAATAACTACTGTATGATCATACTATAGTTTTCTGTTTGTAGTATATACTATATTGCAAATTACTGGCTACTGTATACAGTAGTTATATATAATGTAGTTCAGCCATTGTGCTGCCTTTGTGGCAAGCATCTGGCCGGTCCAGCCAGCATGACGCCAACTGGACTAGGAAGAATAAAAGACATATACAGTGATACCTCTACATACGATCTTAATTCGTTCCAGAAACTGCTTCGTATGTTAAAACGATCGTATGTTGGAGTAAATATTCCCATAAGAATACATGGTAATTTATTTAATTCGTTCCTCAGCCTAAAAACCCATAATAAATCCTTAATAAATGGCTACACATAATTACACATAACATTAATACAATATAATAAATACATACAAACCAAAAAAAAAGAATAATAACGAAATAAATAAAAAAAGGGGTTTTAATGTAACACTTTACCTTAGCGACAGGCCAGCGCAGGTGTAGGGACTGCTAGGCAGGAGGAGACGGAAGATCAGCGAGGAGGTAGGGACGTTGACTTTGTACGATAACGTGTACGATAACTTACACTACTACATGAATTTTAACTTAGCTTATTTTTTTTTTTTTCATTTTTATTTTTTTTTTACATGTCTTCTTTTCTTATTTTTAATTTTCATCACTTTCACTTGATTCGGTCTTCCTTTTCTTTGCTTCACTTTCTTTCTTTTCATCATGATCACTAGACCGTTTTAAAGATTTTTTAAAGAAACTATCGAGTGAAAGTTGCTTGGTACAGATTTTGAGGATTTTTCTAAAATGCGTTAAGCAAACATCATCGAACTGCGCAACAACACGGCAAACCTGAAGTTTCTGTGGGTGATGCTTGTCGATGAAATCAACCACGTGTTGATGATATGCCAACATCTGTTTTATTTCCGCCGTACCTAAGATTTGGCCTACCTCCTCGATCTCCTTCGACTCACTCAACTGCACTTGGAACTCATCATGCTGCATGGCTTGCAGCTCCTTGAGTTCCTTGGTGGTGAGCTCTTCATGATGCTCATCGACGAGTTCGGTGATGTCATCTTCATCCACCTCCAGACCCATGGACTTGCCAAGGAATACAATCTCTTCGACGTCTTCCTCGGCGGCAACCACAGGTTCATTCTCGGGGCCAAAACCTTCGAAATCTCTGGGAGCAACAGCATCAGGCCAAAGCTTTTTCCAAGCGGAATTCAGGGTCCGACAAGTTACTCCCTCCCAAGCCTGATCAATGATCTTTAAGCAGTGCACGATATTAAAGTGGCTCCTCCAAAATTCACGCAAAGTTAAGTTAGTGCTTTGCGTGACATTAAAGCACTGCTTAAATAAGTGCTTGGTGTACAGCTTCTTAAAATTAGAGATGACTTACTGGTCCATGGGCTGGAGGATAGGGGTGGTATTCGGTGGAAGATACAACACCTTGATGAATTTGTATGCGTCGTTTACCCATTCCAAAAAGATATGCCTAGTAACCCAAGCCTTAGAATTAGAACGCCATAGAACATGTAGCAGGTCTTTATTAATTCTATGTGCTTTAAATGCCCTAGGGTTTTCGGAATGGTAAACCAATAACGGCTTTATTTTGCAGTCCCCGCTGGCATGTACAAAGCGCAAGAGTCAACCGATCCTTCATTGGCTTATGTCCAGGCATTTTCTTCTCTTCGGCGGTAATGTACGTTCGACTAGGCATCTTTTTCCAAAACAGACCGGTTTCATCACAGTTGAACACCTGCTGCTCTACGTAACCTTCCTCCGCCACGATGCTTTCAAACTTTTTAAAGTCTTTAGCAGCCTTGGTGTCCGAACTCGAAGCTTCTCCATGACGAACAACTGAATGAATCCCGGTCCGTTTCCTAAATTTCTTGAACCAACCTCGAGACGCCTTGAATTCCTCCGTCGTAGGATCGGCTGAACTTTCCCACGCGTCACCCCGAGAGCCCGCCGCCTTCAAGTCACTGTAGATGGCGCTGGCCTTCTCACAAATGATCGTTTCCGTGATCGTATCGCCAACAATCTCCTTGTCTTTGATCCATATTAACAAAAGTCGTTCCATCTCTTCAAGGGTAGGGCAACGAAGTTTGGAAATAATCGTGACCCCCTTCGAAGGTTTCACTGATTTAATGGCTGCCTTCTGTTTTATGATCGTCGAGATTGTAGACATATTCCGGCCATTTTGTTTAGCCAGATCGCTAACACGTACACCTCGCTCATGCTTTTCTATTATTTCTTGCTTTAATTCTAATGAAAGCATAGACTTCCTCCTTTTCTCACCCCTACTACTACTTCCTGAACCGAAACTAAGCTTTTTAGGACCCATGATTACGGAACACAGAAAACAACACGTGAAAAAGGAAGACAAAAAACACTGTTAATAACTGAGCGAATAGAGGACAACCACACGATGCGCACGAGATGAGAGGACTGATCAAGGTGACACTCGATTGGCGTCCCTCCGATGTGCTGCCGTCTAGCCGTGTCAACAACAAACGACGCTACACGCTTTCGAGAAAATTCCACGCGTACGCGTAATGTTTACTTCGTATGTTGGAGCAACACTTCGGATGTCAAGACAGAAATTTGGTCAAATTTTACTTCGGATGTTGGAAAATTCATATGTTAGGACATTCGTATGTAGAGGTTCCACTGTATTTGTGTATCCTACCCAAACTATTTGCTGTGGCCTCCCTTACAATATTAAAACAGAGTTTCCCGATCAGGGAGACTCAAGGATAAGGGTTCTACCCTTTAGGGGTTAGAAGTGTAATACCACCAACACTTTAAAATGTTTAATATTGTAGGGTAATATGAAAACTGATTTCTAATCAGAATATTGAAGGAATTCTATTCTTTCAATATAGGATTGGTCTTAACAAACACCCGGGCAAGGTTACCCAAGATATATTGGAAAATAACTACCAGTATAATATATACAGTAGTTTTTCTATCTGCAGTATATCCTATACTGCAAATATACTTACTACTTGTATAAACATATACTGTAATTCAGCCAGCATATTGATTAATTTAAAGTTTTCAGGCACCCTGACATCTGAGGTCATTGACGCCGGTCAGCCGGCATAGCTAGTTCCTGCCGGCATATCCAACATGCTAGCTAAAAGAGAGAGAGACAGCATGGAGTGAAGCCTACCTATAACTGTGTATGTATACAGTAATTAAGGATGTAAAAATCTAATTTTACTGCCTTTCTCCAGAAAGAAGGTTCAAATGGAAGGGCAGAATTAACATTCAGGCTTCCATCCAGCCACAGTACCATCACCGGCAAAATTCTCGCCGGCACAGCGCCGGCAGCACTAGTACAGTCGGCGTGCTGCTGGGTGAGTCAGCACCTATCTTGCCTGCTTGGCCGGCGGTCCCAACAACAGAACTTGTGACCAGCAGTCCAAGGGAGAACTGAAGAACCTTGATAACAAAAAGGACTTCCCACCCACAGCCATCATGGCTGCCTGCAGCCACCAGCCGCCGTCATGGCTGCCGACAGATGACATGGCTACCAACAGCATGCACCGCCGCCGGCCGCCGCCATAGCCGCCGACAGTTGTAAAACACATGATCGCCGGCAGTTGTCATGGCTGCCTGCAGCTAGCATAGTCGCAGGCAGCCTGACATCGGCTGCAGAGAGGGAGTCTGGCCGGCCCCGGCAACCCACCGGCAACAGTGAGGTTGCAGGACGCCGGCTCAAGAAAGAAAATGGCACGGCCATCATAAAAGAACAGAGGGGGAGGCAAAAGGGTCCTGTATGAAGTGTGGAAGGAGCCGGCAATGTTGCCAGACCTACACACCCTAAAGAAACTGTTTCATTATCGGCGCCATCCTAGGCGGCAGGAGAATCTTCTATTCTCCAGCCTAGGATCTGCCAATACAGTTAAGGGGACGGCAACAGTACCGTCTCCTCTCAACAAGGGAGAAACTGAGTTCCACTGCCGCGCCATCCTAGGCCTCGGAAGTGTACTTCTCTTCAGCCTAGGGTCTGCGAGCATAGGACTAGTCTACTAGGCCACAGGGAGAAGGTGGCGGCATCATACAACCACTTCAGGTCTAGCCTCCTATCCCGGCAGCCTAACCAGCAGGGGAATGACTATTCACCCTGCCGGCCGACTGCCGGCACAAGACTAAATACTCTGAGGTTCTGAATGAATCCCAAAACTTGCCATCTGCTGTTAAGGGAAGAGACAGAAAACCCTAGGCTAGTCATGCCTGAATTAAAACTCAAGGCACGACCCACTAGGGTTGTAGCCTAAGGCTACACTCAGAGGGAAGAGAGATTACCCTTAAATCTATATTAGAGACAAGCATCGGTTACATAATAATTCTAGGAGATATCAATCTCCAATGAATTGATAACCAATACACAAGGATAACCGGGGAATATCGAAAGTATATGTTGCCTAGGTTAGGTTACCTAGGCAAGACGAGATCTCGGTTACCTATATCACCGAAATTCTGACATATATGATCGACACAGGAAAGGAAAATTATGCATATAAATATCTTTAAAAGTATAAAATGCCTAAATAGCTTCAATAATTAAATTATTAATGCCATTTAAACCGGGAATGTTGTTCTACTAACTAAATAACACACGCCTAACGAACGACAGCGCCCGTGGCGCCTCCGGTAACAGGCCTAGCACCTAACCACAATAAATTACTCTAATTTCACTGTGAGTCAGGAGCTAAAATACACACATTGTAAAGACTCAATACTCAACTTTCCAAAAGCAAAAGAAGCTGGAGATAGCATAATTACAATCCTTGAAAATCGATCGAAAATGTCAGATCAACAGGGAACACCACCGTGCGAAATCGCTACAGAATTAGGAATGGCCGCCATATTGAATATGGCGTTGTTGTGATACTCAATAGTAGTATGGGAACTAAGGTAACATTGATACGGCTCCCCTTCTAATTCTTCCACTTTCCCCCTCGAAGCGTAAACGCTATTCGGGG
>NC_090725.1:245646082-245648761 GCF_036898095.1 Palaemon carinicauda | reverse complement strand
AGACTGTTCCAACTCCTGACTGAATAAATGTTTTCTTTTCAGCATTAGTTGGACTTCGAGCAGGGCTTGACTGCGAATCTCCATCCCCAAATATAGAATAATCTGGGATGGGATCAGTTGGGACTTTTAGGTTGACCACAAGTCCCAACTCCCTGGCCAGACTCAACATCCAATGTAGATCCTGCAGACAGCGAAGGCTGGACAATGCTCTGAGAAGCCAGTCGTCCAATTACAGGGAGGCTCGGATCCCCGATAGATGGAGGGATTTTGCCACATTCCTCATGAGCCTCGTAAACACGAGAGGCGCAGGACTGAGGCCAAAGCACAGGGCTCGAAACTGGTACCCCCACATTCCTGTAAACAAACCTCAGAAACGGTTGGGAATCCGGGTGTATAGGAATGTGGAAGTATGCCTCCTGAAGGTCGAGAGAGACCATCCAGTCGCCTTCCATAAAAGCTGTCAAGACAGCCTGGTAGACTTCATCGTGAAGTTTGTCTTGACAATGAACACATTGAGCGCACTTGCCTCTTACGTACTCCTGCAGTGAACATGGCTGCCAAATCATGGAGCCATCCCTGAGGGACTTGTTCCTGCAGAGAACGTGGCTGTCAGATCATTGGAGCCATCCCTGAAAGCCTTGTTTATGCATGACACAATTGTACAGCAAAACTTCAAAGGCTCGAAAACAGCTGTGAAGTTGACCTGTAAAATCTTGGATCGTCTCATGGCCAGGCGCCAGGGAGAGTCTATGAGGTTTGAGAAATCTATCTGGGCAGAGGCAGGAACTTCCAAGCCAAGAACTTCTCTCGTGTCATATCAGACTATCGCTCTATAAGCCAGTTTAAAAGAAGGGAAAGCAAAGGCTGTCTCCCCCAAACTCCTCCTGGTGATAAACCAGTCGCCTAGCAAACGTAAAGCTCTCTTACAAGAGCGAGAGAGCACTAGCTTATAAAACAACGGCTTCGAAGTAGCTAGGCCTAGTGTAAGCTCTGACGTTTAGGCGAACGAGGAGCAGCAGTTACAATAAGATCCAGACAAAGATCCTTAAAAATCAGCATGATTTATTTAAAGTCCATAGAGGGCTAAGCAGCTTTAGGCTCCTCTCCGTCTGACAGAGTCCTCAAGGGAATATCAGTAGGAGGGGGAACAGCAACTTCCTCATCTGAAGGAACCTTGTCCGATAATAGCTGAGTCTCAAGCAAGGGAGAGACCTACCGTGGTGGCAATGCTTTACAAGCAGAGTCCACACGCACTGGTGCATTAGTAGCGGACCAAGACGCAACGTCATGTAACTGCTTGACAGTCTGTGAACTGTCAACAACAACAGGTGCGAGAGACCAGGACGCAACGTCATGTAACTGCTTGACAGTCTGTGAACTGTCAACAACAACAGGTGCGTGAGGACGCACAGCGTCCACTCGAGACTACTTTGACCGCCTAGACTGAGCAGTCAAAACAACTCTAGAATGCGGAAGTTGACGCTCAGCGTCAAAACAAGTCAACTCCGATTGTTAGCGAACGTCCTGAACGTCAACAGGATCATCAGCAATTGGCCTAACGTCCAAATGTGGCTGAAAATCCACACGAGACCGCATCGAGTGTGGTTCTAAACAACCTGACTGACGTGACTTAGCTACGCCAACGTCAACAGGACGCACAAAGGAACGTTAGGGTGGCTGAAAGCCAGGATCTCGATGAGATAAACGGCTAGGCTCAACGGACTTATCGGCAGAATAGTCTTCCATAAGGGAGGCAAGCTTATTCTGCATGTCTTGCCATACAACCCATTTAGGATCAACGGGAATGGTTGCAGTAAGAGACGAGGGTAACGTCTGTGACCGCAAAACCTTGCCTACAAAAAGACTCTCGGAGTCTGTGTTACGCTTTTGTTAGGCGGCGAGCAGTCTTCCGATGACTGCATAGGGTCAGAGCTGTCCTAATGGTTAAAACCAGGACGCTGGACCTGTCCTGAAAGGACTGACTTTCGCTTAAAGGGCCTCGAAACCTTGTTCAACGGTTTCTTATGCGAAAAGCCTTCGGATGACGAGGAGAAAATCGTCTCTCTCGCCTTATGGTAGGGGTGATCTTGGTAAGATACACCCGATACCATAGAGGGAACGTCTGTTCGCTGATCAAGGCCTCTCGAACCCATAAGTCATACGACATTACTTCTCCCCTGGGCTTGGGAGCTTGCAAGAGGTCCCGGACTAGGCGAACGACAGGCACGAACAGACGAACCCTCGGTCGCAACACTGATAACACTTTGCGCAATATCACTTTATTTATCACTACGATTTTCTGTTTTGCACTTATTTCACTGAAATCAAATTTTTTAACAATTCACATTAGGTATGAATAAAACTGATTTCTACCTGAAGCACGCAATTCTACCCTCATCAAAAGGTTGTAATTGCGAAATAAGTCGTATAATGCAAGCACATTAATACCAGCAAAAAACAGTAAACATATTTTAAGATAAAAAATTCAGTGGCTGGGGAAGAGACTAAACACTAGTTCATTCAAAACTACGTTTTCAATCTCTCACCGTACATTGCCTTGGGACGAGAATAAAAAACTAAAAACGTTTTATCCTTTCTCCCCGTACAGAGACTAGGGACGAGAGTAACTCGAGAACAACGTTACCCCGCTTGGGACGAGATAAAGATCGGAACGTTTTC
>NC_090725.1:245581082-245641082 GCF_036898095.1 Palaemon carinicauda | reverse complement strand
AGAAATCAGACTATATATCAGTTTAGTCAGATCGGTGTTACCATATGGACATGAGTCATAGTATGACACTGAAACAATCTAATAGATTTAGTAGATTTGAGAACAAAGCCCTCAGAAGGATACTGGGAATTAAAAGGCAGGACAGGATTAGAAATGAAACTATAAGAGAGATTACTCGAGTGCTATATGTAGATGAGATCAGGAAGAGGGGTAGATGGAGATGGTTTTGGCATGCTCTTCACACTCCCCAAGAGAGATTAGTTAACCAAACATTCAACAGGGCTCCACAAAGCACTAGAAGAGTTGGAAGACCCAGGCCTACAGGGCTGAGGACTAAGAAGCGCAAAGTAGGTGATGAATGGCGAAGTATTGAATTAGAAGGTCAAGATAGAGACGACTGGCGCATCTAATCATGGCCCTTTGCGTCAATAGGCGTATGAAATGATGATGATGATAATTTATATAGAATCTAAGATATGTAACTCTATTTGTTACAATAAAAAATTAGCACTTCTAAAAGAAAGCTTTTTTAAGTTACCATCACATGATATGAAATTTGTTCAATTATACTGAATTCTAATTTTGATTTTTTAATAAGAAGCACCACAGTCAAACAGGAGATGAAATTTCCCTTTACTGGCAGCCAGTTCAGTTAGCTTGTGAATCAATTAAAGCTGTAAAACCTTTTTATTTTGTGACCATCGGTTCACACCGCAGTGTTTTTATCACAAATTGAAAATAATGTAAAGTAGAGTAGAACATATTTCATATTCATAGCTTATGCTTTGTTCAAAGAGTTGTCCCCATAATAACAAACCTTCCGTTATTTCTTTGGATTATCTTTCGGTGGAGCTGGAAGGTAGCCATTAGATTTTAATTGCGAGGTGGCAAACCTGCCTAACCACTTGAGCGGATAGGCTGGGGGTACCCAGCCGCCTCCCTAAATACTCTCACAGCAGTGAGATACGTCACTTTCTTTTGACTCGTTAGAGATCAGACGTGTCCTCTCTCTCCATGATTGTCATTGGAGTTTTGATTTTGCTTCATCTTTTTCTGGTGTGTGTGCGTGTTCTCTCTACGATTGCCTTCATGCAAACCTGTCCAGGGCGCGAGACTGCCACGTGTAGTACTTTCATGTCGTCGTTGGAGACCGACCCGCATTCTGTGTCCTTCGTGCAGAGGGTATCGCTGCGAGCAGGGTTCGCCCTGCGCAGAGTGTAGGGAGTGGCCTGCCTCCCAATGGGAGAAATTTGGACGGCGCAGGAAGAAAGTTAAACGCGATCTTTCTCCCTGAGGGGCGAGGAAAGCGTGTCCTCCTTCTCGCACCCCCAAATCTCTTAAAAAAGCTCCTTCGCGCTCGCGCTCTTCCGAGGGACAATCGAGCAGAAGCACAGACCGACTAACTCCTTGGTAACCCTGGGGTACTGGGAGATTCGTTGCTTACCCTAGGGGAGTAACTTTTTGGGACCCCCTTCCAAGGAGGAGCTGCTGCGCCTTCAGTGTGATGCAAAGGACCCTTCTCTAGAACCTTCAACATCTAACGCTTTCCAGAGCAAAGTTCATCTCTCGCCCTCTCCTGACCCTTCCACACATGGACGAGGTGATCGCTCGCGCTCGTCTCTCCAACGGCCTCCTGCCGACGACGAACCCGCTCGCCATCCTGGGACCTCGTCGTCCTGTAACCCTCAACCCTTTCTTTCTTCCCACAGGAACCAGCAGGTTACAGGTGTAGATCTTCTGGGGACCAGCAGTCCTACCGCCACCAGCGCTAAAGGATGAGCATCGCCATCCCTTCGCCCTTCTGGACACTCTTCCCCTGATCGCCGTTCACGACAATCGAGAGATGTGATAGATTGTAGGTCATCACAATCCAACACTCTACTACTAGAAGGCATTCACGCTCTAGAGCTTCACTCTCACGAGACCTCAAGCCTCAACGCTCTCTTCGGAGGCGTTCCTCTTCACACAGTCTTACGATCACGTTCTGCACGATGACGAGCACAGTTTAGACCTAGGTCCAGATGTTCGCGTTCTAGATCTCTACAATCTAGATCACAAGAACAATGCTCACGCTCGTGAAGACGACACTCCTGTTCACGAGGGCGGTATTCACGCTCGCAAGGGTACCATTCACGAGAACAACGTTCTCGTTCGCAAGGGCGACGCTCTCGTTTGCGAGATGGGCATTCCCGACGTTCATGCCATTCTCGAACGAGAGCTAGACGCTCCCGTTCACGAACTTATCGTTCACGATTACCAACCGCGCGTTGGCGATCAAGGTCTAGATGTTCCTTGTCTAAAGGTAGAGGTAGGCGCTCGCACAGTCCATCAGCGTGTAGCCCCTCAACCCGACCTTTTTCCCAATGAACTCGGACCGAACCTGATCATGAGAATGATCACCACTCACATAGGCATCTAGCTAAACCCCAAGTGCCTTTCACCGCCTGGGGAGTATTAGCAAAGCGCTAGCCTATTTGACGCTTGAAAACGCATCCTGCGATACGCACTCCAATGATAAGAGTTGTTCCTACTCAGAGGCCTTCTCTGCCAACTTCGTCGGAAGTAGGTGTGTCTCTGAGGCAGCAGGAAGGTCTAACGCCTTGTTAGACCTTCCAATAACTGTGTGGCTTCTAATGCTTTTGTTGCAAGCACTTCTGTTCGTCTGTTGACTCGTGAAACTTGCAATTTTGCGTGCAAGTCTCGTGATTTCGCGAGCAAATCGACAATTTCCACGAGAAATTCACGAGCAGATGTGTCGGAACTGTGAGCAATGCGGTACTAATACTTTCGCTTCGACCTTCAGCTTCTTCCACCTCCAGCAGAAGGCCAACACCCTTTCTAGAGGGTTTCAAGGAGCGCCTAATAGGTTCGCTAACGTGCCTATTATTCCGGACCTTCCTTCTTGCCTGAAGGAACGTGTTCCTCTGCCTCAGAGGTTATCACCTCCATCGACCGAAGCTCCTACAGTTTCACTCAAGGGACACTCTCCTCCTAGGCCTCCTAGGGAAGTCCAGGCCTTATCTAGTGGAACAGCTATTCCTCCTAGGGAAGTCCAGGGCTTACCTAGTGGAACAGAACCTTCTGCATGGGTGAGTACTTTTATCACAACCTTACTGAAGTCTCTGAATGTGGCTCCCCCACCTCAAAACCTACGACTGTCCCAAAGCAACCGCGAGGATCCCCTTGGAACCCTCAATGAGTTCGTCCGTTAGGAGTCAAGACCCTATAAGAAGGTCAACTTCAGACAGGGCGCGCAGATCACCTCCACCCGGATCACGTGCTGAAGGTCCTCGAGCTTCTGACTCTTATATGGCCAAGCTACCCTTTACTCCAGTGAAGGCTAAGGAGGTCATAACTAAGCGACAGAAAAGGAGGATGAGAGGCGTAACTCCACCTCACACCGACATCATCCGCCTTAGGACGATTAGGGACTTAGGCTCGCCCAGGGAGATAGCAATCCATCCCTTGAACCCTCAAGAAATTGAGGTAGTGCCTCCAGAGAAGGAGCCTTCAGCTTTGTCAGGTGCCTCAGAAACCTCACAAGTTCCCCCTCCCAAGACCGCGGAGGAACGTCCTGTGTGTAGGTAATCGAAGGACATTAAGACGAAACCCAAGAACGCTGCGGCAAGGGAAGCTTGAATGGCTGAGGCACAGAGATGGTCCCCTGTCGCAGGTCCCTCTAGTGATATAGCGACAGAAAAGGAGGATGAGAGGTGTAACTCCACCTCACACTGACATCATCCGCCTTAGGACGAATAGGGACTTTGGCTCACCCAGGGAGATAGCTATCCATCCTTTGAACCCTCAAGAGATTGAGGTAGTGCCTCCAGAGAAGGAGCCTTCAGCTTCGTCAGGTGCCCCGGAAACCTCACAAGTTCCCGCTCCTAAGACCGCGGAGGAACGTCCTGTGTGTAGGGAATCAAAGGACACCAAGACGAAACCCAAGAATGCTGCGGCAAGGGAAGCTTGAATGGCTGAGGCACAGAGATGTTCCCCTATGGCAGGTCCCTCTAGTGATATAGTTGACGACCCTGACCTACCCGCAGACTCTGGATGTGAGCCTGGAGGTGGACAACAACTTAGATTTCGATAACGAGAATCTTCCAGAGGTGGCCAGTCCAAACTATCACTCAGAACAAGAGAGATGCGTGTCGGAACACCTTTTGGCAGATCCTTGCTTGCATGAGGGCCATCAATAGGCTGTCTACTCTTGGTTCCCAATCCAGGAGGGGAAGGATATGGTTCTTGATGAAATATTCGAGACCCAGAAGCCTTCCAGGTCCAGTGCCGCTTTGCCTTGGTCTAAGGGCCTGACAGCTGCCAAAAGGAAAGCTATCGTCCAGATAGCTGGAACTTCTAGTTCCTTAAGGGCATGTTCCTCAAGGAGGTATTACAAAATCGAAGGGTAACCTCATTCCTCCATGTCCCTATACCCTTCAGTGGTCTCTAATGAAGAGTCTCCCGACTCAAACCCTCTCCTCTCAGCAGTTGAGCTCCTGAACATAGAGAGAGGCGCGAAGTACGCCATGCAAGCTGCTTCATGGCTTGATCTATGGCTAGGATCCTTGGGCTTCATGGTCCGATCCCATTTCGAAGGAGCCGGCCAGGAAGACTTTCCTGTTGTAAAGTACCCGAACTCTTGAGTTCTTATCGCACCGCATTGTCAACATGTGGGCGAATGCCATACTGAAGAGATGGGATACCGTCATTGGAAAATTCCATAAGCAGGTGCCGAAGGTGGAAGTCTCCCGGTAGAGGAACTCCACCTTTGTGGGTTCTCTCTTCGTTCCATAAGAAATAGAGAGGACTGCTGAGCAATGGGGGAAATCGTCGAACAATTCTCTCCTCCATAGGGCCATGACATTGAGGCCCTATGGTAGATCTTCCCAGTCTTCTCGGACTCAGCAAGCACCTTCCTCTTCTCACCCGTCAACTTCGGTGTCCTCTGGACCTTCAAAGGTGTCTAAGCGGCCCTTACCATCCAAAGGCCAGAAAGGGACCAAGTCCTTCAAATGAAAGAAGGGAGGAAAGGGAGGTGGCCAAGGTGGTCATTCGCATTAGGAATGGCATTCCTCATCTACCACCTGTGGGAGGATGCCTGCAGGGGCACTGGCAGGTGTGGCAGCTTCACGAGACAGAACTCTGGACGGTCGAAGTGATCGCCCTAGGGTATTGTGTCCCGTTCATTCAATTTCTCCCTCCTTTGACTTGGGATCCAGTGCATCTAAGCGTCTATGCGAAGGGATCTACAAAGAAGCTGGCCATCAGGACTGAAGTCCAGACCATGCTGCAGAAGGGCGCCCTCCAAGAAGTTGCGAATGGGTTTCCAGGCTTCTGCAGTCAAATTTTTCTGGTGAAAAAAGCAACTGGAGGCTGGAAACCAGTCATCGATCTCTCTCCTCTCTTGTGCAACAGACTCAGTTCAGAATAGAGACGTCAGACACGGTCATTCAAGCGGCTCATCCAAGGGACTTCATATGCACACTGGACCTGAAGGGCGCATACTTCCAGAACTGTCTTCAAGGAAGTATCTAAAATTCATACACAAGTAAAAGACATACCAGTTCAAGGTTCTATGCTTTGGTCTCGCGACAGCTCCGCAGGTATTCATCAGTGTTCGTCATAGTGTCATCTTGGGCTCACAGGAATGGCATCCGTCTTCTCAGATATCTGGACAACTGGCTGATCCTAGCAGACTCGGAGATGACCCTTCTTCGTCCCCGAGACATGCTTCTCAAGTTTTGTCAGGATCTGGGGATTCTAATAAAACACAAGATGTCATTACTGCAACCTTCTCAAAGACTGGTATAGCTCGGTATGATAATAGACACCGTCTAAGAGAAAGTCTTCTCATCAGACGAAAGAATACACAGACTGAAGGAAGTGGCCGCATCCTTCCTCAGAAAAGAAGTCCTTCTGGCCTCTGATCCGTCTTGTTCCAAATGGCCGCCTCAGGAGAAGATCCTGCAATGGCAGCTGAAGTCAGTGTGAAACCAACACTCCAATCCACTGAACACCCGAGTTCCCATAACTCAGGATCAGGTGACGGATTTGAATTGGTGAATGGCAGACGAAAATCTTCGATGAGGCCTGAATCTTCTCGTTCCCCTCCGAATTTGATGCTTTCCACAGATGCATCAAAAGAAGTGTGGGGGGCTCACTTGCTGCACCATACGATCTCCAGCCTTTGGTCAGAGTCAGAAAGGTACCAGCACATAAATCCAAAGATTGATTGATTGATTGAAAGTTTTCTGGCATCCTGACATCTAAGGTCATTGACGCCGATACCATTTACTGTATATGAAAATTAAAAGCAAATTCGATTAAAACCATAAAAAATTAAGGAGTCATTACAATAGTTAAATAGTTTTCAGAAGACCTGCTTCTGAAATAAATCTAAAAATTCCGCTCGCATAGTAAGACACATCATGTCCAAGAATCTTGGCAAGGATAAACCTGCCATCCTCACCTCAAGCCTCCAACAGATATCTATTTCTTAAGTTAGTAAAATTAGGGCATTCGGTCAACAAATGCCTCACTGTTAAAGGTACTAAGCAGTCCTCGCAATACGGTTGGTGTTGGCCCTTCAGCAGAAACTCGTGTGTCAACCGTGTGTGACCAATACGGAGACGACAAAGAGTCGTCTCCCATTTTCGGGGAATCATGTTATACCTCCAAGGTGATATGATATTTGTTACTTCCCTCATTTTATTGCCATCTTGACTATCCCAGCGCTGTTGCCATTTATCACATACCAATTTCTTGATGTAAGGTAGGAAATCATTACATGGAATGGGATACCTCCTTGGTAGCAACTCGGATGCCGCATTCTTCGCCAGTAAATCTGCCTTCTCATTCCCAGACACACCTACATGTGCTGGAACCCAACAAAATCGAACAGTTATATCTTTCCGTCCAATAATAAAAAGCCATTCTAAAATCTTTAAAACTAGAGGGTTACTAGAATTAAAAACTTCTAAAGCTTGAAGAACACTCCTTGCATCACTAAAAATTGTAAAATTACCCTCCTTTTCCAAAGCTATTTTTTCAATAGCGGTTAATATGCCATACAGTTCGGCAGTAAATATGGAAGCTGTTAGAGGAAGTGCACCTCTACAATTAAAATCATTACTATGTACTCCAAATCCAACGCCAGCATCAGATTTGGAGCCATCAGTATATATAAAAGTCGATCCTCTATGTTCTTCAACATGTTCCATAAAAAGAGACCTGGATTCTAAGTCAGTCAAATTCTTCTTAACTCCAATAAAGTATCTACAAAAAGATATGTCAGGTAATTTCCATGGAGGCGTTGATGATACCTTGAATGGAAGCACCTTATTTCTAATTATATCCAGATTGTTTAATAATTGGTTAACCCGAAACCCAAAAGGTTGAGGAGATTTTGGGTGCAAATCAAAGTAGGTTGAGTGCCTTACAAGGCTTGCAATTTGAAAGGCTGAAGAATTGGGGAGTCTTTGCAATCTAAACCAATACCGAATAATAGAGGACATTCGGTAAAGGTCCAGAGGCAACTCCCCAGCATCAACAAGGAGACTTGTGATAGGGGAGGTTCTAAAGGCTCCTGTGGACAATCTAATGCTAGCATGATGTATTGAATCTAGTATTTTTAACCGGCTTGGGGTTGCTGAGGAGTATATTTCGCATCCATAACTAATTTTGGAAAATATCAAGGCCTTGTATAATATGTTATTTTCCTTAGTAAAATAAATTTTTTAATATACTTACCCGATGATCATATAGCTGCATCCCTGCTGCCCGACAGAAAAAACCTACGGGCGGAATACGCCAGCGATCGCTATACAGGTGGGGGTGTACATCAACAGCGCCATCTGTCAAGTAGGTACTCAAGTACTCGATGTCAACAAAGAACCAATTTTCTCCTCTGTCCCCTGGGTCTCTATTGGGGAGGAAGGGTGGGTCCTTTAATTTATGATCATCTGGTAAGTATATTCAAAAATTTATTTTACTAAGGAAAATAACATTTTTCAATATTAAACTTACCCGATGATCATATAGCTGATTCACACCCAGGGGGGTGGGTAGAGACCAGCATTACATGTTAACATTATTATGAGCTAAGTATTCCGTATTTCATTTTAGCAGTTATTCAAAATAACAAGCATAAAATAAATAAGTACCTGGTAAGGAAGACGACTTGAATAATTACTCTGCCTTTTTAAGTACGTCTTCCTTACTGAGCCTCGCGATCCTCATAGGATGCTGAGCGACTCCTAGGAGCTGAAGTATGAAGGGTTGCAACCCATACTAAAGGTCCTCATCAAAACCTCTAATCTAGGCGCTTCTCAAGAAATGATTTTGACCACCCGCCAAATCAAGTAGGATGCGAAAGGCTTCTTAGCCCTCCGGACAACCCAAAAATATTTCAAGAGAAAGATTAAAAAGGTTCTGGGATTAGGGAATTGTAGTGGTGGAGCCCCCACCACTACTGCACTCGTTGCTACGAATGGTCCCAGAGTGTAGCAGTTCTCGTAAAGAGACTGGACATTCTTAAGATAAAAGACGCGAACAATGATTTGCTTTTCCAATAGGTTGCGTCGAATATACTTTGCAGAGATCTATTTTGTTTAAAGGCCACGGAAGTTGTGACAGCTCTAACTTCGTGTGTCCTTACCTTCAGCCAAGCTTGGTCTTCCTCATACAGAAGGGAATGAGCTTCTCGTATTAACAGTCTGATAAAATAGGATAAAGAATTCTCTGACATAGGCAAAGATGGATTCTTAACTGAACACTATAAAGCTTCAGACGGGCCTCGTAAAGGATTTTTAAAATAGAACTTAAGAGCTCTTACAGGACATAATACTCTTTCTAGTTCATTTCCAACCATACGATAAGTTTGGAATATCGAACGATATTGGTCAAGGCCGAGAAGGCAGCTCGTGTTTGGCTAGAAAACCAAGTTGTAGAACATGTAGCCGTTTCGGATGAGAATCCGATGTTCTTGCTGAAGGCATGAATCTCACTGACTCTTTTAGCTGTGGTTAAGCATATCAGGAAAAGAGTCTTAAAGGTGAGATCTTTCAGGGAGGCTGATTGAAGTGGTTCGAACCTGTCTGACATAAGGAATCTTAGAACCACGTCTAAATTCCAACCAGGTGTAACCAAACAACGCTCCTTCGTGGTCTCAAAAGACTTAAGGAGGTCCTGTAGATCTTTATTGTTGGAAAGATCTAAGCCTATGTGACGGAAGACTGATGCCAACATGCTTCTGTAACCCTTGATAGTGGGAGCTGAAAGAGATCGTTCTTTCCTCAGATATAAGAGGAAGTCAGCTATTTGAGTTACAGAGGTACTGGTCGAGGATACGGATACTGACTTGCACCCGTTTCGGAAGATTTCCCACTTCGATTGGTAGACTCTAAGGGTGGATGTGCTCCTTGCTCTAGCAATCGCTCTGGTTGCCTCCTTCGAAAAACCTCTAGTTCTCGAGAGTCTTTCGATATTCTGAAGGCAGTCAGACGAAGAGCGTGGAGGCCTTGGAGTACCTTCTTTACGCGTGGCAGACGTAGCAGGTCCACCCTTAGGGGAAGTGTTCTGGGAACGTCTACTAGCCATCGAAGTACCTCGGTGAGTTATTCTCTCGCGGGCCAGAGGGAAGCAACTAGCGTCAACTTTGTCCCTTCGTGAGAGGCGAACTTCTGCAGTACCTTGTTGACAATCTAGAACGGAGGGAATGCATATAGATCTAGATGTGACCAATCTAGTAGAAAGGCATCTATATGAACTACTGCTGGGTCCGGGATAGGTGAGCAAAGTATTGGGAGCCTCTTGGTCATCGAGGTTGCGAAGAGATCTATGGTTGGCTGGCCCCAGGTGGCCCAAAGTCTCTTGCATACATCCTTGAGGAGGGTCCAATATGTTGGAATTATTGTCCCTTCCTACTGAGACAATCTGCTATGACATTCAAGTTGCCTTGGAGAACCTCGTACTAGTGAAAAGTCTAGACCTGTTGAACAGGAGAGGAGGTCTCTTGCGAACTCGTACCATGCCAGAGAGTAGGTCCCTCCTTGCTTGGAGATGTACGTCAAAGCAGGGTGTTGACCGTGTTCACCTCCACCACTTAGCCTTGAAGGAGAGACCTGAAGCTTTTCCAGGTCAGACGTACTGCCAGAAGCTTCTTGCAGATGAAATGCATTGTCCTTTGACTCGAGTTCCATAATCCTGAGCATTCCCTACCGCCTAATGTCGCACCCCAGCCTACGTCCGATGCGTCCGAGAAGAGAACGTGGTTGGGAGTCTGAACAGTCAGGGGAAGACCCTTTCAAAGGTTGATAAAGTCCTTTCACTAAGTCAGACCAGACTTTATCTTTCCGGAAACCGGGAACGAGACCGCTTCTAGCGTCTTGTCCTTTTCCAGTGAAAAGCTAGATGATACAGAAGAGGACGGAGGTGTAGTCTTCCAAGTGACACAAATTGAACCACGGATGACAGTGTCCTAACCAGACTCATCCACAGCCTGACAGGGCAGTGTTCCTTCTTCAGCATCTCCTGGATGGATAGCAGGGCTGGGGGTTGATCGTCTTGTTCAGCAATGTCCTCATCAGAGGGTTCCTCATCCGAAACTGATGAGGAAACGGCAACGGAGTGGGCAACGTCTGACTCGCTGAATCCGGTCGCACAGGTGGATGCGTGACGGAGCCGGACACAAGATCATGGTACTGCTGCACAGTCTGTGAACTGTCAACCATGGGGACGCGAGGAAGTACAGCGTCAGCCCGAAACTGTCTAGACTGTCTGGGTTGTGCAGTCAACCCCCTACAGGGTTGCTGAGGTTGCCGCACTGCGTCACAACAAGTCACCTCTGCTGGTTGTTGCACGTCTTCCTAGTGACACACTGAACGTCCACAACCACCTCCGAGAGTCGCTTATGTCAACGTGCGACTGGCAACCCACACTGGGTCGCACCGGTGGAGGAACCATCTCAACTGGCGGACGTGAGTAGGATACCTCAGCGTCAACAGGGCGTACAACCAACCGGTAGGAAGGTTGTTGGCTAGAAGGTTCTTCTCCGTAAAAAATCCTCTAACAAGGACACAAGCTTGGACTGCATGTCTTGCAACAAAGCCCATTAGGGTCTATGGGAGCAGGTGTGGCAACAGACGGGGTTAGCGACTGAAGCAGATCCATTTACCATCCCTGGAAGCCTTGTTATGCTTAAATTAAAGTCCATAGGAGGCTAAGCAGCCTAAGGCTCCTCTCCAAATGACAGAGTCCTCAAAGGAATATCAGAAGGAGGGAGAACAGCACTTTCTCATCTACAGGAACCATGTCCGAGAAAAGCTAGGTATTCTCAGTGAGGGTCTCACTGGTGCAAAAGCAGCAGACCAGAAGGCAACGTTATGTAACTGCTTGACAGTCTGTGAACTGTCAACCACAGCAGGTGCGTGAGGACATACAGCACTGGTGCATTAGTAGCAGACCAGAAGGCAACGTCATGTAACTGCTTGACAGTCTGTGAGCTGGCAACAACCAAAGCTGTGTGGGGAAGCCTCAACTCCTGACTGACTAGTCTGCTGCGGGCGAGTGGCGGTAACCACAATGGGTTGCGGAGGCTGACACACCGTGTCAAAACACGGCAGCTTGTGGTAGCTCACGCACGGCAACGGAGTGCTCCGTGTGTGTGTGGGAGTCAGCATGCGTCTGGCAGGGTCGACAGCGCATGGGTGGAGGAGCTCTCACAACAAGAGTGTGGGAGCAGGCAGCCATGCTGGGCGCACAACCATGGCAGGTTGTAGGCAAACGGATGCATCGTCAACCTTCTCCGCAGTCGGAGTGTGGGAGGCAACAACCAAAGCGGAGTGGTGGTGCATGGTGGAGACTGCCGCATCGCGTCAAAACACGGCAGCTTGACTCCACCTTCCCTCTGCTGATGTGGTAGCTCACGCATGTTAACGGAGGGAGCCGCACGTCGGCTAACGTTAACATGCGTCTGGCAGGGTCGACTGCGCATCGGAGGTGGAGCTCCCGCAGCCGGAGTGTGGGAGCTGGCAGCCTCAGCGTGAGCTGGGCGCACAACCGTGGCAGGTTGTAGGCTAACGAGAGCAGTGTAAACCTTCTCCGCACGAAACTCCTGCATAACCACAGCTAACTGAGTCTGCATAGACTGCAGTAAAGACCACTTAGGGTCTACAAAAAACGGCAACAAACGGAGCTACTGTCCGTTGTGACTGAGGGTCTAAAACAGCTGGTGCAGCAACAGACGGAGTTACTGCCTGTTGCGGTACCACCTTGCCTCTCTTGGGAGGTGTGCAGTCGTCGGATGACTGCAGCGAGTCCGAACTGACCCAGTGGCTACACCTAGGCCGTTGGACTTGCGCGGAAGGGACCGACTTGCACTTAAAAGCTGCAAGATTTGGTCCATGGTTTCTATGAGAAACCTCTTCCGCAGACGAGGAATAAATGGGCTCTCTCGTCTTTGTGTGGCTGGGGCGATCTCACGTCGGCAACGTGTGTAGATACGCCCGAAACCACGGAGGGAAAAACGTCTGTTCGTCGATCAAGGCCTGTGGAACCCATAAGTCGTTCGACATTACCTCTCCCCTGGGCTTGGGAGCTTGTAAGAGGTCCCGGACTAGGTGAACAACTGGCACGAACAGACAAACCCTCGGACGCAACACTGTAACACTTTGCGCATATCACTTTATCACTTTTGATTTTCTGTTTGCACTAATTTCACTGAAATCGGAACTTTAACTGATTTCTACCTGAAACACGCAATCCTATCCTTCATTAAAAGGTAGTAATTGCGAAAACAGTTTTACAATGCAACAGAAAAACATAAATAAAGATAAAGAATTCAGTGGCTGGAAAAAGAGACTAAACACTCGATCAAATAAACTACGTTTACAATCTCTCACCGCATAAAGCCTGGGAACAAGAATAAAACTCTAGAAACGTTTTACCTTCTTCCCCTACAGCGACTAGGGAGACGAGTAAAAAACGAATTCAGTGGCTGGAAAAGAGACTAAACACTAGATCAAATAAACCACGTTTACAATCTCTCACCGCATAAAGCCTGGGAACAAGAATAAAACTCTAGAAACGTTTTACCTTCTTCCCCTACAGCGACTAGGGAGAAGAGTAAAAAAAAAAAACGAGAACAACGTTACCCGCTTGAACGAAACATTTATTCTCCTCTCTCTCCCTCCGTCTCTATCTCTCCTCTCTTCTCTTTTGACTTAGCACCTGAGAGAAGAGCCCAATTATATATCGTTAAAACATGTTATTTGCTAAAGGAAAAAACTGAAAGGTTTCCCAAATAAAAAGCTCCTTTATTTAGAATTTAAACCATTTAAGCTAAGAAAGAATGAACGAAACGCTAGATCGGTTTACTCTTACTGCAACGTGAAACCGTGAAACACTCTCTCTCTATCGTAACGATAGAGCGCATGTTGAACGTTCTGAACGTCAACAACTGCATACATACATATACATATACCAAAGGCACTTCCCCCAATTTTGGGGGGTAGCCGACAACAACAAGAAACAAAACAAAAAGGGGACCTCTACTCTCTACGTTCCTCCAGCCTAACCAGGGACTCAGCCGAGTTCAGCTGGTACTGCTAGGGTGCCACAGCCCAACCTCCCACATTTCCACCACAGATGAAGCTTCATACTGCTGAGTCCCCTACTGCTGCTACCTCCGCGGTCATCTAAGGCACCGGAGGAAGCAGCAGGGCCTACCGGAACTGCGTCACAATCGCTCGCCATTCATTCCTATTTCTAGCACGCTCTCTTGCCTCTCTCACATCTATCCTCCTATCACCTAGAGCTTTCTTCACACCATCCATCCACCCAAACCTTGGCCTTCCTCTTGTACTTCTCCCATCAACTCTTGCATTCATCACCTTCTTTAGCAGACAGCCATTTTCCATTCTCTCAACATGGCCAAACCACCTCAACACATTCATATCCACTCTAGCCGCTAACTCATTTCTTACACCCGTTCTCACCCTCACCACTTCGTTCCTAACCCTATCTACTCGAGATACACCAGCCATACTCCTCAGACACTTCATCTCAAACACATTCAATTTCTGTCTCTCCATCACTTTCATTCCCCACAACTCCGATCCATACATCACAGTTGGTACAATCACTTTCTCATATAGAACTCTCTTTACATTCATGACCAATCCTCTATTTTTTACTACTCCCTTAACTGCCCCCCACACTTTGCAACCTTCATTCACTCTCTGACGTACATCTGCTTCCACTCCACCATTTGCTGCAATAACAGACCCCAAGTACTTAAACTGATCCACCTCCTCAAGTAACTCTCCATTCAACATGACATTCAACCTTACACCACCTTCCCTTCTCGTACATCTCATAACCTTACTCTTACCCACATTAACTCTCAACTTCCTTCTCTCACACACCCTTCCAAATTCTGTCACTAGTCGGTCAAGCTTCTCTTCTGTGTCTGCTACCAGTACAGTATCATCCGCAAACAACAACTGATTTACCTCCCATTCATGATCATTCTCGCCTACCAGTTTTAATCCTCGTCCAAGCACTCTAGCATTCACCTCTCTCACCACTCCATTAACATACAAGTTAAACAACCACGGCGACATCACACATCCCTGTCTCAGCCCCACTCTCACCGGAAACCAATCGCTCACCTCATTTCCTATTCTAACACATGCTTTACTACCTGTGTAGGAACTTTTCACTGCTTGCAACAACCTTCCACCAACTCCATATAACCTCATCACATTCCACATTGCTTCCCTATCAACTCTTATCATATGCTTTCTCCAGATCCATAAACGCAACATACACCTCCTTACCTTTTGCTAAATATTTCTCGCATATCTGCCTAACTGTAAAAATCTGATTCATACAACCCCTACCTCTTCTAAAACCACCCTGTACTTCCAAGACTGCGGAGACTAAAAAAACTAAACGTTAGTTCATCTTTGAAAACAGTACGAGACTATCAAAGAAATTCTTTCATAAAACATTAAAATTAAAAAAGTATTAAATTCTTAAAAGGTTAAATACGATATGACGGGCTCAATGTTAATTAACTTCGGTTCCAAGTAAGGACCGCCTACTATTAGGAAAGGTCGCATATAAACAAACATAAAAATTAATTTTTATAAGTTTATAATAAATGGAAAGTTAATCGAAGAGGCCTATAAAGGCGGAGAGATATAAAATAAATAGATCTATAACTTGTTAAGCAAAATTACCAAAAACCTAAACACACTTCCGTCTAAGGGAAGGGTCGGCCATTTAAAAGTGAAAGAGAGTCCATACTCTCTTCGTCACCAAAATTAAATCTATCCAAAACGAGTTCAAGTTTTGAAATGAAGAAAAAACCCCTGCATAGCGAAAGCTCAAAACTGGAATAGTGTACTTCACCAAATCGTTGTGAAAACAAATCCAGTTAGGGACGGCGTATTTAGTAGGTCTTGCCAGTGGCACGACAGAGGGAAAATTGGTTCTTTGTTGACATCGAGTACTTGAGTACCTACTTGACAGATGGCGCTGTTGATGTACACCCCCACCTGTATAGCGATCGCTGGCGTATTCCGCCCGTAGGTTTTTTCTGTCGGGCAGCAGGGATGCAGCTATATGATCATCGGGTAAGTTTAATATTGAAAATTTAAAATTGTATTGCGGTCTGCCCCCCCATGATGTATGGGACAAGACTTTTAAAAGATTCATAGCTTCAACACATTTAGCTTTTAATGTTTTTAAGTGAGAAACCCATGTAAGCCTACAATCAAATATCAACCCTAAAAATTTTGCTTCACTTGCACATGGGATCCGTTGACCTTTGATGTATATATCCAGGTCTGGATGTACTCCCCGTATACGACAGAAATGGACAATTGTAGTTTTACTTGTTGAGAACTTAAATCCATTCATATCGGCCCAATGGATAATTTTATCAATAGAGAGTTGGATTTTTCTCTCAACCATTGACAGCAAATGATATGGAGAGATCATCCACAAATAATGTTGCAAGAACATCCCGGGGAATGACTGAGGATATCCCATTAATTGCTAGTGCAAAAAGGGTTACACTCAGCACACTCCCCTGAGGAACTCCTCCTTCCTGGCATTTACTCTGTGATAGAGCTTCCCCAACTCTCACTTGGAAAACTCTATGTGAAAGAAATGACTGGATGAACAGTGGTAGCTCACCTCTCAATCCGCACTCATGGATTCTTTTAAGTATACCGTATCTCCATGTGGTATCATATGCCTTTTCAAGATAAAAAAAAACTGTCACATGGTGCTGTTTGGAAGCAAAGGCTTCACAAATGGAGGACTCAAGTTGTATCAGCACATCAGTCGTTGAGTGCATTTTCCTGAATCCACATTGAATGGGTGATAAAATATTCTTCTTTTCAAGGTGCCAAATCCGTCTTCCATTGACCATCTTCTCCATGATTTTACATAAACAAGATGTCAATGCAATAGGTCGGTAGTTTGCTGCTAAAAACTTGTCCTTACCGGGTTTTAAAAAGGCTAAAATAATGGCTAGTTCCCAAACACTTGGATAACTATGATCATGCCATATTCTATTAAAAATGCTTAAAATAAATAACTTTGTATTAAAAGGTATATGTTTAATCATTGCATATGGAATTCCATCGGGTCCAGGGGCTGTATCGTTACAAGTAGCAAGAGCAGAATCAAATTCTCTTTCAGTAAAAGGAGAATTGTATGACTCTTGCTTTCTTGTTGCGAAGTTTAAAACTTTCTTTTCTTCATTGCTCCTATATTGGTGACCAGGAGCTGCTTCACAATTGCACTAAATCCAAAGATGAGAGCAGCTTACCTAGCTCTTCATCAGTTCCAACAGATGCTGGCAGGTCACTCTATGCCATCTTGAAGTAAAGATCCTCAGATGGTCAGATCATTCGGTGTCCCTATCAGCTCGCTTCATTCCCGGCAAGAGGAATGTGCTCGCGGACAATCTGAGCAGAGCGACTCACATAGTAGGCTCCGAATGGTCTTTGAATCGTCAGATAGCCAACAAAGTCTTGACTTTGTAGGGTTCCCCAACTGTAGACCTATTCACATCTCTGAACAGCAAGCTTCCACTGTACTGCTCTCCAGTCCCAGACCCTCGGGCTCTGTGGCAAGATGCATTTCAACAATGGTGGGACAACATTGACGTGTACATCTTTCCCCCGTTTTGTCTGATGAGAAGACTACTCAACAAGACCAGAGCATCCAAAGATCTAATGATGACCCTTGTAGCTCTGCTATGGCATCAAACAGAGTGGTTTCCAGACCTCCTGCAACTTATAGTAGATCTAACGTGAAAGCTTCCTCTATGACCAGATCTACTCAAACAACCACACACGAACACCTTTCACAGGACTGTGAAGTTGCTTCGACTTCGCGCCTGGAGACTATCCAGCGTCTCCTTTCTCAGAAGGGCTTTTCCAGCAAGTTGTGGAGAGAATGTCCAGTTACTTGCGTAAGTCCTCAACCTCGGTCTACCAGGCAAAATGGAGTATCTGTGGTTGGTGTCGTGGAATGAATATCTCTCCGCTCGATGCCACTATTCCAGTAATAGCAGAGTTCCTTGTATACCTTCGTGAGGAAAAGCTTCTTTCAGTCTCGGCATTGAAAAGTTACCGCTCAGCCTTAAGCCTTGCCTTTAAGCTGAAAGGAGTTGACATTTCCTCTTCGTTGGAGCTTTCTTTACTCATACGGAGTTATGAGATCACTTGCCCCCAGTTAGAGATTAGGCCTCCTCCTTGGAACGCTTTTTGCATCTTGAGATCCTTAAAAGGACCCCCCTACGAACCAATATGCCATGCAGCTGACCAAAACCTCACTTTTAAGACGGCGTTCCTGCTCGCTATAGCCTCGGCAAAGAGAGTCAATAAACTTCATGACTTCTTGTATGACATCGCCCATTCAAGGGGATGGGGGGAAATGACACTCGGCTTCGTCCCTGAGTTCATTGCTAAGACTCAAAATCTAGTCGTACTGGACCATATATTCTGGCCCTTTCAGATCGCGAGTCTTCGTTCTGTAACCAATGTCCCAGATTAGTTGTTACTATGCTCAGTGATGAGTTTGAGATAGTATCTTGAACGCACTGGAGCAACACAGCCCAGACTAACACCTCAGATTGTTAGCACAGGGAGAGCAAAGAGGAGGATCACTAAGAACATGGTTTCCTCCTGGATCCGCCAAGTAATTAAAAGAGCCTTGGCTCCCGATCTTCCTCTGGCTTGCCCCGACCCAGAGCCCATGATGTCGGAGGAATCGGCACTTCCTTGGAATTCAAACGCAACTTCTCCGTGTTACAAGTACTTCAAGCAGACATGTGGAAGAGACGGACCACCTTCACAGCCCATTATTTAAAAGACGTGACCTACAGGAAACTTGATACGTTCACTATTGGTTCTGTGGTGGCTGATCAACAAGTGGTTTAAGAATACCTCAGGCTCCTTGATGAACAAGTAGCAGTTGGTTGAGGGCATTGGTTACCCGTGTTAAGACTGGGATGAATGAGAGAATGTCTGACTTTCCTTTCTTCATCTTCCCCTCCCTTGCTTTCTGCAAGGTAAGCAATGGGATACATCTTGTTTTCCTATATAAACTCATTAGGTGTTCATACAAGACAACAAACTCTATTACAGTGTATTGCACAAGCCACTATTATACTCACTTTGTATAATTTAGCGAGGTGTTAAAGTTTTCCCTAGACCACAGTCATATACTGTACTAGATAAAACCAGGTCAGTGTCCATGCCAGAACTAAGACTTCCATACACCTAGGAGTGAATGAATAACGGAAGGTTTGTTAGTACTGTATAGGAAAAAAATTACATTCGGAGATAATTTGTATTTTTCCTTAACTAATAAGAACATGGATTTATTTATATAAATTAGCCCGCCATCACCCGTCTCACGGAAGTCCTGCCTGCAATCAAAAGTGACGTACAGTGGAACCTCTACATACAATCTTAATTCGTTCTGGGACCTGCTTCGTATGTTAAAACAATCGTATGTTGGAGCAAATATTCCCATAAGAATACACTGTAATTTGTATAATGCATTCTAAAGCCCAAAAACCTATGACAACTTAATAAATTACTACACATAATTACACATAACAATAATACAATTGCATTATATAAGAGAGATGTAAAAAAAAGAATAATTATAAAGAAATAATAAATAAAAAAGGGGTTCTTATTGTCATTTTACCTTAGAGACAGGCCAATGCAGGTGTAGGATTTACTACACAGGAGGAGACGGACAGTCGGCGAGGAGGTAGAGATGGTGACTGCGATAACGTACCGTAACTTGCTCTAAATTACACTACGTGAACTTTAACCTAACTTAGCTTATTTATCTTTTTTTATTTTTATATTTTATATATTTTTTTTTTTTTTATTTTTTATTTTCATCACTTTCACTTCAATTCAATCTCAGTTTTCTTTGCTTCACTTTGATCCCCTTCGATGGTTTGACTGCTTTAATGGCTTCCTTCTGCTTGAACTGTCAAGATCGTAGACATATTCCGGCCATATTGTTTAGCCAGATCACTCACATGCACACCGCGCTCATATTTTTCTATAATTTCTTGCTTCAATTCTAATGAAAGCATTGCCTTCTTCCTTTTCTCAGAACTACTAGTATCTATACCGAAACTAAGCTTCTTAGGACCCAAGATTATACGTGAAATCAAAAATGAAACGTGAGAAAAGGAAGATAATAAGCACTGTTAATAACAGACCGAACAGAGGACAACCACATGATGCGCACGAGAACAGAAAAATGACCGACTCGACGCTCAATGGCGTCCCTCCGACGTGCTGCTGTCTACCAGCGTAAACAAGATCTACGTCGGATGTTGGAGCATGACTTTGGGTGTCGAGACGAAAATTTTATAGAATTTAACTTTGGATGTTGGAACAATCGTATGTAAAGGCAATCGTATGTAGCGGTTCCACTGTATCTCACTGCTGTGAGAGTATATATAGAGGCGGCTGGGTAACCCTCAGCCTACCCGCTCAAGTGGTTAGGCAGGGTTGCCACCTCGCAATTAAAGTCTAATGGATACCTTCTAGCTCCGCCAAAAGATAATCCAAATACATATTTCCAGGTTTGTAATAGGGAAAAATACAAATTATCTCGAAATTTGTCATTTTTCTTTATTTTTAAATTCTAATTTTTCCATTAAGAAATAAGACCTACAAGAAAAAACATTTCTTTATAAGAAAGAAATTTATGTAATCGGCCAGATATTTCTAGGAGATTCAATACTACAGCTCTCAGATTTGGGAAAAAATATTATTATTATTATTATTATTATTATTATTATTATTATTATTATTATTATTATTATTATTATTAGCCAAACTAAAACCATAGTTGGAAAAGCAAGATGCTATAAGCTCAAGGGCTCAAATAGGGAAAAATAGCCCAGTGAGGAAAGGAAATAAGGAAATGAATGAATGATAAGAACAAATCAACAATAAATCATTCTAAAAACGGTAACAACGTCAAAACAGATATGTCATATATACACTATAAAAAAAGACTTTTTTGGGCTCAGCCATGTCGTCCTGATGGAAGGTTCCTTAAGGTAGCTTTCTGAGAGATATTTTGCTGCTGTGATACTCTCAGAGAATTAACCATAGGTCTCCAGAATTCTAACTCCTGGCGCGAGTATCCTTAATATATCTTTAAGGATATCACACAATATCAGGGATGTATTTTTTTGATACGGCACATAGCAATCTTCACCACGAATAGATTTAACTCTTTGAGGGGGAAGAGTGGCGAACGAAGGGGAGCTGTTATTAAGGTACCCGGTGGACTCCCTCCCTGTACTATTACGGCCCATTATTCCTTTGAACGTAGCATTTAAGCTAGGTGCTCTCTCACGTTTCTCTCAATTTTGTTACTGTTTTCTGGAATATTATCATGCAATCTTCAGCATCTTCAGCCTCTGGAAAGTTGAGTATTTAATCTTCCCTGTGTATAATTTACAGTTCCCTTCTCACAATTAAATTAACATAATTTAGGTGTAAGTGGAGCACTGCCATCTCTGGAAGCGGCCATTTTGAGACCGCTATCGCACGTCATAAATGCAATTATTTAGTTAGTAGTGAGACGTTCCCGGTATTTAGCTATAAAGAAATTTTCTAGCTAGTTAGGCAAAATTATACTAGTGAAGATTGCATATACATATATAATATTTCCTCTTCCAAAATATAACGTTTCTTTCGTATAAGATAGGACCTCGGTGGTATCACTTGTAGCCGCGGTCCCCACTCGAGTTAGGCTAGCCTAACCCGTTTGGTATACGTTAGTAATGTTAATCCCATTGTTTAACCTCTAGTATCGTTTCTATTAATTCAGTCGGGGATATATATATCCTCTAGAATTATTGGTATAATTCGATACTCTTCTCTTTTAGAGAAAAGAGGATAAACCCTTCTTCCCCCCTGAGTGCCGCCATCCCAAGCAGCAACCCTATCTTCCGTCATCACCAACGAGTAGTTAACTTCGGCTTGACTTGGATAGTTTTTAACCATCGATCTTCTTTGCCGCTGAGTATCCCGGCTTTGAAGTATGACAGTAACTCAGGGTGTATTGTCTTGCAGCCGAAAATGTCATCGACAGGGGAATCGTGATTCCTCTGCCGGCCATGACGTTGTCGGCAAAGGAAGCTATGCTTCCCTAGTTTACAACCGAAAGTAGGCGGCATAATTGCCGCCGCCTTTCTCCCTTGTAGACCATAAGACATGTCTTATAACCAACAATGTCGCCGACAGGGGAATTCTTATTCCCCTGCCGCCCACGACGGTGTCGACACAGGAAGCCATGCTTCCTTGATTTACAGCCGAAAGTGGACGGCATACTTGCCGTCGCCTTTCTCCCCTGTAAACTATAAGACCCTTTTCCCTCCCCATTCTGTCCTTTAGTGTCAGCCTAGCCATCACAATTTTCCTTTGGCCGGTATTCTACAATCATCCCCGCTTGCCGGGCTAACCGAGTTTCCGGCCGGGTTCCTACAAGCGGCGGTTAGGTTACCACCTCGACTAGCTCCCCCTTATGTCCTTCCCTAACGTAAGCGAATGCCCCGGGGGAAAGGCTGAGCCAGCCCTGACGGCTGCCGGTGGGAAACCCATTATACTGTTGAGAATTCTTCAGTCCTCTCTTGGACTGCCATCTACAAACCTCGCAACCGGCAGTACAGCCGGCAGCAGAATTCGTGGCTGGATGGGAGCTAGAATCAAATGCATTATTCCCCTTCCATTAGAACTCTCATTCTGGGAATGAGGCTGTATGAGGCTGTAGCCCCCCTACACTTCCAATTATTGTACTAAACTATAATAATACGGAATCCTCCTTTCCATTCTTTCCCTCTAATACAGCAGTTAGAAAATTACAGTATACAATGATACAGTAGTACAAGTAATTCTAACATACTCTGTGTATCCTTTCACAGTTTATTGTTGGGACCGAATAAAATGTTGAGGTGAAGTATTCCTTCAACATCCTGATAAATCCTTGGATCATCGGGACTCTTATAAACCACCGATTCAGTATTAATATTCACTGACTCCAGCTCTACGTACGGGAATTATTCCATTCTGTATTTTCCCTCATAGGGAAATTAGAATATTAATATTGACGGAGGTCACAGCAATTGCCTGGAGAGGAAACACAGATATGTGTCTTTCCTATTTCCTTTCTAGCTTTCTATCCTAAGCTATTAAATATAATAGTAAGCAATACTATTTTTAAATATATGCATTTATATCAATGATATAAATAACCCTATACTCATTTCACCTTTTCTTTCCTTACAGGAGGAGCAAACCGTGAAGTGTGCAGTCGTGTTCTGCAACCACAAGAGCAAGGACTTTTGTGGGCATCGATGTGCAGGTCTCAAGCCCCCTGCTGCATCGTATCTGGACCCCTGAAGTATTGGGACCCAAAGGGTTGCTCCATCTGCTCAGCCCTGAAGACTGAGGGATTTGGAGAAGATATCCCTGACACTACAGAGTCAAGGGATACAGCAAGAGAAACTCTTCGGAGGTGGGTAAGAGGGTTCCAGAAGAACTCTCCGGGACCTTACCTACCTAATGAAGCTATGAGGTGCCTTTTGTTCCCTAAGGCCCAATCGAGCGCCGTTGTGCCCCAAGTACAGGTCAAGCCTCCCTTCATCCAACTGACAGTGGATGCAGATATTAATAAGGCACTGGAAGGCATGGACATCCACCAGGAACAGATGTCGGAGGTGTCTACCAACACCGAAAAGGACCTTCTACGAGAAGACCCTGAAGATGTGGTTCAACCACCTACCTACGGAGGAAGATGGATCCGTGTCGACGGTAACTGAGGACCCTCAGTTTTCTGTGACGGCATATCAACCTGTGCCGTCAACCTCTTCAGGCCCAACTCCCCATCTGGATCCGCTGATTGCCAGGAAGGAACAGCGGGAGATTAAGCAAGATCTCAAAGAGACGAAGAAAGAGGTAAGAGAAGTGGAACGCCCTGGCGTTTCCAGAGGCTTGTATAAGCCTCTTAGAGTTTCTGATTTACGTCAATGCTCCGAAACCAACCCCTGGAGGTACACGGAGCATATGCCCATGATGGATAGGAAGCTCTATATCTCTGAGAAGTTGGGGGCCAAACCCCTTGAAGATCTTTAATTCTGGCCTAGCCTTTCGGCATACCCAGACTGTTACGTGAGACTGCGGGTTAAACCAGCATCCCGTGAGGAGACAGAACCGAAGGAAGTCATCGTCTTTGAGCATGACAAGGCACAGGCTCTTCTGTCCAAGACCCTAAAGGGAGCCGGATACACCAACTCCAAAGTCTCAGCATTGAGCAAGAGGCATCCTACCTTCATTGCTCCTTCCTCCAGAGCCTTCCCCTTCTCAGTGAAAGCTCTTGACCGTCATGAGAGCAGTCGATGCGGGCAAACCATGCCCAGTGCTAGAAGAATGCAGACTATTATCTCTAGCCATGCCTACCTGCGAGGAGAAGTGGAACGAGGTTTATCTAACCTTCTCCGTCTCTAAACTGGATCCGGAGATAGCAGGTCAGCAGTTCAATAAGAACCCTCCAAAACTGCCGGAGCATCTTTTGAGAAGGGAACAGGAGACAAAAGAGACACTAGCCGCTTCTTTGTCTCTTCAGAACTGCATGGAAATGTGTGCAGGCCTTACCAATGCCCCAGACATGTACATGGTCTTAGCCAAGTCTCACATGGGTACCCTTGTGAAGGACTTGTATGCCTTCGTTAGGTCCAGGAGAGCCTGTAGAGAGCATGTGTTTGCAGCAGCAACGGTCAAACACGAACCCAGGAAGCTGATCACTTCATGCATCTGGGGCAAGGACATCTTTCCACAAGATGTGGTTCAGGAGGTCATCGCCAAAGCCACCACAGAGAATAGGAACTTTCTTCAGAAGTGGGGCATGTCTTTCTAGAGGAAATCATCCTCAGACGCTGGTCCCCAACCTAAAAACAAGAAGACAAAGAAACCACGTAGACCTGCACAACTTACAACCGTGACCATGGCCACAGTGCCCCAAATGGTACCTCAGCCGCAAACCACCTTTCAGATGATACCCCAACAGCTAGTAGCTCAATCGCCTGCGTTTAATCCAGGCTTTGAGAGGCACACAACTACCTTTCGCCCCCACAAAGGTAGAGGCTCAAAAAGAGGTTCCTCAAGAAACCCCTCAAGGGGTAGAGGAGGACGAGGTCACGGAAATAGATCCTCAGGAACATCTCAGCAATGAGGTGCGCCAGGTAGGAGGGAGACTCTTCCACTTTCGGGATCGTTGGACCTTTGATCCCTGGACCAACAGCCTAATCAAGAATGGACTCGGTTGAAAATGGAACAAAATTCCACCCCCTTTTCCTCAATTCTTCCAACACTCCACCCCCTTATTGGAAGAATATACTGTACCCAAGAACTCTTGAACAAAAAAGGTAATAAGGAAAATGAAGTCCATCAAATTCCAGGGAAGGCTGTTTTGTGTTCCCAAGGACTCGGACAAACTTAGAGTCATTCTAGACTTGTCTCCACTCAACAATTTCATCGAGAACAACAAGTTCCGGATGCTTACCTTACAACACATAAGGACCTGGCACCTACCAGTCAGCCGCCCCCTCCCCTCCTATCTAGGATTCAGTCTACAGTGAGATGAAGTATGCCTTCCCAGCCATGCCCTTTGGGCTAAACATAGCCCCAAGGATATTTACGAAACTTGCGGATACAATCGTCCAACAACTACGCTTAGAAGGAATTCAGGTAGTGGCATACCTGGACGATTGGCTGGTGTGGGCAGCATCCAAGACAGCCTGTCTACAAGCAGCCACAAAGGTGATCCAGTTCCTGGATCACCTAGGCTTCAAGATCAACTGCAAGAAGTCTCGCCTTTCTCCAGCTCAGGAGTTTCAGTGGTTAGGAATCCATTGGAACTTACAGTCACACCATCTCTCCATTCCACCGAAGAAGAGGAGAGAGATAGCGGGATCTGTCAAGAGACTACTGAAACTCGAGAAGATTTCACGACGGCAACAGGAAAGATTACTGGGCTCTCTCCAGTTCGCAGCAGTGACAGACCCAGTGCTAAAAGCACAATTAAAGGATGCGTCAGGAGTCTGGAGAAGATACGCATCAAACGCTCGAAGAGATCAACAAAAGTTGACACAGACCCTATTGCGCATGCTTCTAAGGCCGTGGTCAACAGTCAAGAGCCTAACACGAACAATTCCCTTACAACCACCTCAACCATAAATGGTAATACACGCAGATGCCTCCCTGGACGGATGGGGAGGCCATTCCCAACAAAGGAAAGTGCAGGGGAATTGGTCGCACCAGTTCAAAACCTTTCACATCAACATCTTGGAAGCTATGGCAGTCTTCCCAACGTTGAAAAAACTATCCCCTCGCAGATCAGTCCACTTCAGACTGGTCTTGGACAACGAGGTGATAGTAAAATGTCTAAACCAACAAGGCTCGAGATTACCTCACTTCAGTCACGTGATGCTAGCCATCTTCCGCCAGCCAAGGAAGAGGAGATGGCACTTATCAGCAGTTCACCTGCAAGGGATCCGCAATGTGATGGCAGATGCTCTATCCAGGCGAAAGCCGATAGAGACAGAATGGTCCCTAGACGCAGACTCATTCTCCTTCATCTTGGAAAAAGCCGCAGAACTGCAGATCGACCTCTTCGCAACGAGCGACATCAAGAAACTACCTCGATTTGTAGCCCCTTACGAGGACCCTCAAGCAGAAACGACAGACGCCATGTCTCTCGATTGTAACAGATGGAATCAAATCTATTTGTTCCCACCAACCAATCTCCTGCTGAAGGTCCTCAACAAGCTAAGATCCTTCAGAGGAACAACAGCAGTAGTGGCCCCCAAATGGCCCAGAAGCAATTGATTCCGTCTAGTTCTAGAATTGAAACTGAAGCTGTTCCCTCTGCCGAACCCAGTTCTATCCCATCTGGTTCAGAAGTCGACTGTCTATGCTTCATACTCGAGAACCAACAACCTACATCTCATGATTTTCTCACCTTAGCAGCCAAGAAAAGGTTTGGGATCTCAAAAGACAACAATAAGGAGCTTGAGGTATTCAACCAGCTTTCACACCATTGCTTGTAGAACTTGCGTTACAGAGTAATCTCCTTTGAAGGCTAGGGATATAGCTATGCCCCTGACATCGTGGGTCGACATGATGGAGGAGGATCTGGATTCAGAGCATAATTGATGACTCTGTGAATCCATGCAGAAATGGTATTTTAATTTTAAAATAAATTTTTAAATATACTTACCTGGTAGTTACATATATATCGCTTAAATCCCGCGTTTCGCGCACGCACGGCAGAAATTCAAATTTCGCGGCAATCACCGCCAGGTGAGTAGGTAGTCATATCTGAGCGCCATCTCTCAGTAGGTAATGGAACCATTCCCAACATTCCTCAGAAATTCCATGCCCCTATTTTCAGAGGGGAGGGCCCTTTTATATATGTAACTACGAGGTAAGTATATTTAAAAATTTATTTTAAAATGAAAATACTATTTTCAAATATGTAACTTCCCTAGTAGTTACATATATATAGCTGATTGACACCATTGGTGGCGTGTTAGAAAACCTCATCCCGTCGGGAATTCGTATAATCATTAATAGCTACAAGTAAGTACTGTAGTACCAATAATCTGGTTCTTACCTGATAAGGAAGCTGGCTTAATAGTTATCCTGCCTCATTTGCCTGCATTACTTAAGAGACTCAGCGATCCACCCAGGGGCCTGTAAAAGTCTCTGTGGGGCTGCCACAAGGTCCTCAACTTCAACGTGGCTAGACCTCCACCCTTGCTATCCTGGCATACCTGATAACGAAGCTGGCTTCATAGGTTTCTATGCCTCATTTGCCTGCATTCCTTAAGAAACTCAGCGATCCACCCAGGGGGCTGTAAAAGTCTCTGTGGGGCTGCCACAAGGTGCTTGACCTTAGCGTGGCTAGACCTCCACCCTTGCTAACCTGGCATAGCCATGGATAATGATTCTGACCACCTACTCCAATTAAACACACACACCATAAAAAACTAACTTGACTTGCATCCCAGACTGTGGAAGGCTGCAACAACCTTCACAGACAACCTGTGAACACAAGTACAATAAAAAGGCAAGGGTATATATGAAATAGGTTATAGGGAGGAGGCAGTAGACCCTTCTCCAACTATGACGCCAGAGGTAACGTACGGACCCAGGGAACAGCAATCCTCATACTGGGTCAGGACATCTTTGAGATAAAAGTCTGCGAAGATTGATTTCCTTCGCCTGAAAGTAGCCTCCAGAATTGACTTCATAGACTTACTGTGCTTGTAAGCCATAGAAGTTGCAACAGCTCTAACCTAATGTGGTTTTACCTTAAGGATTGGGAAACTTTTTTCCTCACAATTCTCGAGAGCTTCCCTTATCAGATCCTTAATGGAAAAAGCCAGGGCATTCTTTGATAAAGTCAAAGAGGGCTTTTTGATTGAGCACCTGAGGTTGTCTGCTTGTCCTCTCAGGTTTTTGGACGCGTGCAGAAAAAATTTTAGAGCTCTCACCGGACAAAGGCCTCTCTCCTTCTCCCGTCCAACTAAGTGAGATAGCCCTGGGATGGTAAAAGATCTTGGCCAAGGTCGAGAAGGATTCTCATTTTTTGGCGAGAAAGCCTAGCTGAAGGGAACAAACTGTATTTCTCCATTAAAGCCCACCTTCTTGCTAATGGCTTGTAACTCTCCTACTCTTTTAGGCTGTAGCCAATGCAACTAGGAATAGAGTCTTTTTGGTAAGATCCTTCCAAGAAGCCTTGTCAAGGGGTTCAACACTACTTGATATTAAAAAGGCTAGGACTACATCCAGGTTCCAAGAGGGGGTTGGATTGTCCTTTCTCTTAGCGGTCTCAAAAGATCTAATGAGATCCGAGAGATCCTTGTTACCTGACACATCAAGGTGTCTGTGACGAAAGACGAAGGCTAGCATGCTGTGGTAACCCTTGATGATAGGTACAGCCAGCTTCTCTTTTGTTCGCAGATGCAACAGAAAGTCTGCTATTTGGGCTATAGAGGTACTGGTAGAGGAAAATTGTTAGTCCTGCACCATTCTCTAAACACGTCCAACTTAGATTGGTAAACTCTAATAGTGGATGTCCTTCTAGCTCTCGCAATAGCTCGTGCAGCTTCCCTTGAAAAGCCCTTCGCTCTTGCCAGCTTTTCGATAGTTCGATAGTCGAAAGGCAGTCAGATTGAGAGCGGGGAGATTCTGATGGTACCTCTCTATGTGTGGTTGTTTGAGTAGATCGCTCCGACCTGGTAACATTCTGGGGGTTATCTACCAGCCACTCCATCACTTCTGCAACCCAAGGTCTCATGGGCCAAAACGGACCTATCAGGGTCATGCGGGCGTTGTGCGATTCCTTGAACTTTTTTCAGGACTCTGTCCAGGATCTTGAATGGTGGAAAAGCGTACACGTTTAGGTCCCCCCAGTCCAAGAGAAAAGCGTCCACTGCAGCTGCTTCCTGGTCCGGGACTGGAGAGCAGTACACTGGCAACCTCTCTTTGTCATCTGTGTAGCGAAGAGGTCTATCGAGGGTTGACCCCACAACATCCAAAGGTTGGTGCACACCTCGTGATGTAGGGTCCACTCTAGTTAGAACTTGTCTTCCTCTGCTGAGAAGGTCCGCCCTGACGTTCTTTTCCCCTTCTATGAAGCGAGTTATCAGGGTTATGTCCCTCGCTTTCGCCCACAGTAGTAGATCTCTCGCAGTCTCGTAAAGTGAGTCTGAATGAGTGCCTCCCTGCTTCTTGATGTAGGCCAACGCTGTGTTGTCTGCGTTGACTTGAACTAAGTTTCCTTGGACTTCCTCCTGAAAGTGCATTAGTGCTAGGTGAATGGCCACTAGCTCCTTGATGTTTATGTGCCATTCCCTCTGAGACTCTTCCTACAGAACCGATATCTCGGCCTTCCCAGTGTTGCACCCCACCCATGTCTGAGGCGTCGGAATACAACAATAGGTCGGGGTTCCTCTGATAAAGTTCGAGGCCTTCCAGGCGTTTGTTGGCATCGTGCCACCAACTCAAGTGATTCCTGATCCCCAGAGGAATTGGCAACCACTTTTCTAGACCTTGACCTCTCGTCCAAAATTTGCAAGATGGAAATGAAGAGGCCGTAAATAAAGTCTCCCCAGGGATACGAACTGCTCAATCGATGAGAGGGTACCCAGTGGACTCATCCATTCTCCTACCGAGCAGGAACGTATGTCAGGAAGTGTTGCACCTTTTCTAGGCAATCTAAAATGCGTTTCGGGGCTGGCAAAGCCCGAAAAATACTGACTGAATCCTCATCCCCAGGTAGATGATGTTTTGCAAGGGAGTCAGTTGAGATCTTGCCAGGCTCACCACTAGACCTAGCCGTTGCATCAAGGACATTGAAATTTGAAGACCTTCCAGACACTTTTCTTGCGACCTGGCTCTGAGTAGCCAAACGTCCAGGTACATTGATATCCGTACTCTCTTCAAATGTATCTAGCGAGCCACGTTTACAACCACTCGGGTGAAAATGTAGGGAGCCGTGCTCAGTCCAAAACAGAGTGCTTTGAACTGACAAGAAGTTTCTTGGAACACGAATCTCAGAAATTTTCTGTAGTTCGGGTGTATCGGGATGTGGAAATACGCGTCCTGCAGATCTAAAGGACACCATCAAGTCTCCCTGTCCGGTGCCTGCTAGGACTGATGCAGAAGACTCCAAGGTAAACTTGACTTGCTTATGAACTTGTTCAGAGGACTTACGTCCAGAACAGGTCTCCAACCCCCCGAGTTCTACAGAACTAGAAAAAGTCTGTTGTAAAATCCCTCTGACGAGAGGACTTCTACCACTTCTATTGTTGCTTTTAACAGCATCTGGTTAACCTGCTCTTGCAAGAGCTGCTGCCAGTAGTGGAATACTTGTGTCTGGAGACTGAGGTCACTTTTTGGGTTTTGGTTGCTGTTTGGGGTTAAGAGGTTGACCTCCAGCAGCCATTCTCTGTCCTCTTTTAGACAAGCTCTCCCACAAAAGGGCTGACGTGTGGGAGGAGCTTCCTTCTCCTTCATGGCTACAAGGATAGTCGGAAGCACTTGCTCGCAGTATTTTGCAATAAGATTTTGTGTTGCTTGTGCGTAATAGCTGCCTATAAGTCCTTCACTAGCTCTGAAGGGAAGAGGAACTTTGCTGTGAAAAAAAGAGTAGTGAATTCGACTGATCCGTCCCTCGCGGTGTCTGCGAGGACTCTTAGAGTCAAGTCCATCAAGCTGAAGACCTCGATTGTTCTGAAGATGCCCTTCAGCAAGTGATCCATCTCCGTCGTGGACCGCATCACCTTAGCCTTAGTCATGGCTGAACTACGTGAGGCGTCAACGAAAAGAAATCTCCTTGGGAGGAGGTAGGAACTTCTAAACAGAGAGCTGCTGCCAGTAGTGGAATACTTGTGTCTGGAGACTGAGTTCACTTTTTGGGTTTTGGTTGCTGTTTGGGGTTAAGAGGTTGACCTCCAGCAGCCATTCTCTGTCCTCTTTTAGACAAGCTCTCCCACGAAAGGGCTGACGTGTGGGAGGAGCTTCCTTCTCCTTCATGGCTACAAGGATAGTCGGAAGCACTTGCTCGCAGTATTTTGCAATAAGATTTTGTGTTGCTTGTGCGTAATAGCTGCCTATAAGTCCTTCACTAGCTCTGAAGGGAAGAGGAACTTTGCTGTGAAAAAAAGAGTAGTGAATTCGACTGATCCGTCCCTCACGGTGTCTGCGAGGACTCCTAGAGTCAAGTCCATCAAGCTGAAGACCTCGATTGTTCTGAAGATGCCCTTCAGCAAGTGATCCATCTTTGTCGTGGACCGCATCACCTTAGCCTTAGTCATGGCTGAACTACGTGAGGCGTCAACGAAAAGGAGAAGTCTCCTTGGGAGGAGGTAGGAACTTCCAAACCGAGAGCTGCTGCCAGTAGTGGAATACTTGTGTCTGGAGGCTGAGTTCACTTTTTGGGTTTTGGTTGCTGTTTGGGGTTAAGAGGTTGACCTCCAGCAGCCATTCTCTGTCCTCTTTTAGACAAGCTCTCCCACGAAAGGGCTGACGTGTGGGAGGAGCTTCCTTCTCCTTCATGGCTACAAGGATAGTCGGAAGCACTTGCTCGCAGTATTTTGCAATAAGATTTTGTGTTGCTTGTGCGTAATAGCTGCCTATAAGTCCTTCACTAGCTCTGAAGGGAAGAGGAACTTTGCTGTGAAAAAAATAGTGAATTCGACTGATCCGTCCCTCACGGTGTCTGCGAGGACTCCTAGAGTCAAGTCCATCAAGCTGAAGACCTCGATTGTTCTGAAGATGCCCTTCAGCAAGTGATCCATCTCCGTCGTGGACCGCATCACCTTAGCCTTAGTCATGGCTGAACTACGTGAGGCGTCAACGAAAAGGAGAAGTCTCCTTGGGGGGAGGTAGGAACTTCCAAACCGAGAGCCTTCCCAGGTTTGTACCACACACAGGATCTAGAAGCCAATCTTATAGGGGGAAAGGAAAAGGTTGTCCTTCCTTGTTCTTTCTCTTGAGAATCCAATCATTCAGAGTCAAAAAAGACCTCTAGACCGATCGGGCTAACACTGTTTCCTTGAGAGGAAGATTCCTGGGGTCTACCCTTCAAAAACTCCGAGGGAGGGCTCCGAGGTACAGCCTGCTGAAAGGAGAATGAGTGGGAGAAAACATACGCCTCGCCTTGCATGCTTGCATCCCGCATGCGTTCAGCATGCTGCGAGGAAGCGTCATGCTGCTGCTGTTGTGAGCTTCCTCTGTTTGCGACTTATAAACGTCAACAGGGACATAATGGACCGTTGAAGCTCTGACAGTCATGATGCTGTGTTAAGCATGTTGTGAGGGAGCGTCCTTGCCGCCTCCCGTAACGCGACCAAATCGCTCGAGCTAGCGTCTATGAGCACTGCAGCTCGCGTGCGTTCTAGCCGCGAGAGAGCGCTCGGGACTATCACATTCGCGATCCTGACGCGGGGGAGCATCCTGATCGCGTGCGTCAGCATGCGTTCAGCTCGCGTGCATCCAGCATGCTGCATGCGTCAAGCATGCTGTGAGAGAGCCTCAAAATCCTTGCCGCCTTCTGTAACGAGTCCAGATCGCTACGAGGGAGCGTCCATGAGCGCTGCAGGTCGCGTGCGTTCTTGCTGCGAGAGCGCGCTTGGAATTATGACGTTCGCGATGCTGACGCGGGGAAGCGGTCCGCTCGCATGCGTCCAACATGCTGTGAGGAAGCATCCTGCTCGCGTGAGTCCAGCATACGTCACACATGCTGCATGCTGTGAGGGAGCGACAAGATCTATGTCGCCTCCCGAAACGCGTCCATATCGCTGTGAGAGAGCGATCTCGACGCTCGGTTCCATGACGCGCAACTCTCTTCTAGTCTAGCATGAAGGGAAAACGTTAAACACCAGCCCCGTCTTGGAGCTGCGTCAACCGATGGCGAGAATAACACTTTCACCTCGCCTTTACAATGGCGAGGGTGAGCGTACTGGGATGCGTCAACAGGATCACTCGAGGGGACGTTCGTTCGCTGATCAAGGTCTGACATCTCCCTTCGCCTTTCGACTTTCCTTCTCCAAGGGGTTGGGGAGCATGGAAGAGGTCCCGGGCTAGGAGTATGACGGACACGAACGAACGCACCCTCCACTGCAATGTGTCATTTTCTGAACACTAGCACTTTAAACTATTTCACATTAGACCATAATAGATCTGCCCGTTGCAAGAGATTATACTTTTTCGCCAAAAGCTAGAAAGAAAATACAATAGGCTATATGATTAATATTAGTATCCTCAAAATCAAAATATTAAATAACAATACAAAGTATTGTGAAACTATAACGATCGTCAAGAGTACTACATAGTGTAAATTGACTGTACGCTCGTGAAATCTCTATATAAATCGAAAATTAACTAAAGGAATTATACTAATAGGACAAATATATACGCAAAAATAATATATTTCCCTACATTATAAAAATTAAAATATTTATGCTAAGTAAGTTAATATTTTAACATTTCTTGCAAGAAAAAGAAAATAATTCACACATTTGCAAGTCATACTACGTAGATTACGTCACAAGATTGTGATGTCAAAGCGATAGCGGACTGATTTCTTTCAAGGCATTCAGATCTCGCCCTGCTATGAGTTTACGTCACATGATTGTGACGTCATAATGTTTTCCCTTCCAATATGACAAATTCGTAGATAATTTGTATTTTTCCTAACTATACAAACCTTAGCTATTTAAAGTGGGTAATTACTTTCGCATAGCTGAAAGGACGAGCCATGAAATTTTAACGGGGGGTAGGGAGGGTAGTTAGCTACCCTCCCCCTCACACACCTGTGTTCTAGCTCCACTTTTGCTGAGAGGTAGGACTTCAAGGGGGATAGGGCTGGTGGGCAAGTTTGATTAAATAGCTAAGGTTTGTATAGTTAGGAAAAATACAAATTATCTACGAATTTGTCATTTGTTCCGTAACTGGAATACAAACCACGCTATTTAAAGTGGCCAACCCTTAGGAAGGGTGGAACAAGTCCCAGCCATACTGGCTTTTGGCTTTGCCCGGGGACACATTATCTGAGTGTGTCAGCACTCAACAATAAAGAGTCCCTGCACCTCGCTCGCACCTTGCTATGCAAGGGCTGCGGCCTACGTAAGTTGTGTGTGCAGAAATATGTGTGACTCGTCCTAAGAAGTTGACCTGAAATTCTTTAGATGGAAACTTAAGGCTTGGACTCTCCCAATACCACCTCGTCCGGGTATGTGCAGAGAATCCAGGATGCTGCTTTCCCCAAGAGAGGGGAGGATGAAGAAAAGAATAAGGGCCAGGCATACCTTTTCATTCATGCAGACTAAAACCGGGTAACAATGCCCTCAACCCTCTGCTACTTGTCCATTAAGGAGCCTGAGGTTTAAACCAGCTGTTGTGCAGCCACCACAGGGCCGATAGAGAACGTATCAAGCCTCCTGTGGGTCACGTCTTGCAGGTAGTGGGCTGTGAAGGTCGTTTGACACTTCCACACCCCTGCTTGCAGAACCTGCGTCACTGAGAAGTTTTTCTTGAAGGCCAGGGAGGTAGCTACTCCCCTGACATCATGAGCTCTAGGGCGACGTGACGGAGGAGGGTCAGGATTCAGGGACAGATGGATGGCCTTGCGAATCCACGCTGAGATGGTATTCTTGGTAACCCTCCTCTTCGTTCTCCCAGTGCTGACAAAGCCCCCACTTGGGGACGAACTGCAGCTGTTCTCTTCAGGTATAGCGTCAGACTTCTTACTAGGCACAGTAGGAGATGGTCTGGGTCATCTGTTACGGAACGAAGACTCGAAATCCGGAAGGAGTCGAAGCGAGGGTCCGGTACTCCCGGATTCTGAGTCTTAGCAATAAACTCAGGGACGAAGCTGAACGTTACCTCCCCCCATCCCCTTGAATGGGCGATGTCATACGAGAGACCATGAAGTTCGCTAACTTGCTTGGCTGACGCCAAAGCTAATAGGAACACCGTCTTCCAAGTCAGGTGGCGATCTGAAGCCTGGCGTAATGGTTCGTAGGGAGGTCTCTTAAGAGACCTGAGGACTCAAACCACATTCCATGGAGGAGGTCTCACTTCCGACTGAGGGCAGGTAAGTTCATAACTACGTATGAGTAAGGAAAGTTCTAGCGAAGAAGAAATGTCCACTCCTTTGAGCCTGAAGGCTAGACTTAAGGCTGAGCGATAGCCTTTCACTGCCGAGACTGAAAGGTGCATTTCTTCTCGCAAATACACAAAGAACTCCGCTATTGCTGGAATAGTGGCATCGAGTGGAGAGATACCCCTTCCACGACACCAACCACAGAAAACTCTCCACTTCGCCTGGTAGACTCCTGCGGATGACTTTCGCAGGTGTCCAGACATCCTTTCCGCAACTTGTTGCGAAAATCCTCTCTCTGCGAGGAGATGCTGGATAGTCTCCAGGCGTGAAGCCGAGGCGAAGCTACGGCTTTGTGAAAGATGTTGGCATGTGGTTGTTTGAGTAGCTCGTGTTGTGGAGGGAGTTCTCTCGGAGGCTCCATAAGGAGTTGCAGAAGGTCCGGGAACCATTCCGCGTGATACCACAGCGCAGCTATGAGAGTCATCGAGAGGTTGACCGATAGTCTGGTCTTGTTGAGTACCCTCCTCATCAGACAGAACGGGGGAAAGGCGTATACGTCGATGTTGTCCCACCGTTGTTGGAAAGCATCTTGCCAGAGAGCCTTGGGGTCCGGGACTGGGGAACAGTACAGCGGCAGTTTGTAATTCAACGCTGTCGCGAACAGATCCACAATTGGGGAACCCCACAAAGTCAGGACTTTGTTGGCTACTTGACGATCCGAAGACCACTCGGTACTCACTATCTGAGATGCTCTGCTCAGACTGTCGGCGAGCACATTCCTTTTGCCCGGAATGAAGCGAGCCAAAAATGGAATCGAGTGGACTTCGGTCCATCTCAGTATCTCTACTGCAAGATGGGATAGTTGTTCTGAAAAGGCACTTCCCTGCTTGTTGATGTAAGTCACTACTGTGGTGTTGTCGCTCATCACCACCACAGAGTGACCCGCCAGGTGCTGTTGGAACTGTTGAAGGGCCAGAAAAACAGCCTTCATTTCTAGAAGATTTATATGGAGGCACTTTTTTGATTCTGACCACAGGCCTCAGGTCCTGTGGTTCAGAACGTGGGCCCCCCACCCTTTCTTTGAGACATCCGAAAACAGCATCAAATCCGGGGGGAGGACAAGAAGATCCACTCCCTTTCGTAGGTTCTCGTCTGCCACCCACCACTGAAGGTCCGTCTGTTCCGCGAGACCCATAGGGATCAAGACGTCCGGGGAATCGTGTCCTTGACTCCACCGGGACTTGAGTCACCATTGCAGAGATCTCATTCTGAGGCGACCGTTGGGAACTAGACGGACCAAGGATGAGAGATGGCCGAGGAGACGTAACCACGATTGGGCTGGGAGTTCGTCTCGTCTGAGGAAAGGACTTGCGACCTTCCTCAGCCTTGCTATCCTGTCGTCTGATGGGAAGGCTGTGGAGATTGGTGTCCAATATCATGCCTAGATATACCAGCTTTGAGAAGGAAGCAGAGAAGACTTCTCGAGATTTACCATGATCCCTAGATTTTGGCAAATTCCCAGAATTTTGTCTCGGTGTCGAAGAAGGGTTGACTCCGAGTCTGCTAAGATCAGCCAGTCGTCCAGATGACGGAGGAGACGGATGCCGATCTTGTGTGCCCACGAAGATATCAGGGTGAACACTCTGGTGAAAACCTGAGGTGCTGTGGAGAGACCGAAGGACAGCACCTTGAACTGGTAGATCTTGTTGTCTAGGCTGAATCTTAAGTACTTCCTTGAAGACGGATGGATTGGGATCTGGAAATACGCGTCCATTAGATCCAGTGTGCACATGAAGTCTCGCGGTCTCACTGCGAGTCTGACCGTGTCTGCGGTCTCCATGCTGAACGGGGTCTGCTTGACAAACCTGTTCAGAGCTGAGAGGTCGAAGACTGGTCTCCAGCCTCCAGACGCCTTCTTTACAAGAAAGAGTCGACTGTAGAAGCCTGGGGACCCGTCGACGACCTCTTGAAGAGCGTCCTTCTTCAACATGGTCTTGACTTCTGCCCAAAGGGCTTGCCCTCTTGCCAATCCCATGGCAAGAGAGCTCAACGACACTGGATTCGCTGTCAGGGGAGGAAGACATGTTATGAACAGGACGCCATATCCTTGGCTGATCACGGAGATCGTCCAGGAATCGGCCCCGAGTTGCTGCCACCTGTTCGCGCAACTTTGGAGGCATCCCCCCACTGGTGGACGTGCAGGGGGACTGCCAATCCTAGCGTTTGCGGCCTCGGCCACTCCCCCTAGGATTCTTGCCTCCCCTGGAGGACTTCTTGCCTCTCCTGTCCTTGACGGGAAAGGGCTGTTTGGACTCCGCTGCCTTTGCTGCTGTTGCCGGTTTTGTCGTCTTTGCAGAGCGAGGTTGTTGGGGTGCTGGAGGCTTATAGGGCTTTAATGTTAAAGCCCTCTGCAGGAGGGAGTCCTGGTTGGACTTCCTCCACCTCTCAGCCGCCTGCTCTACATCTTTCGGCTCAAACAGACTACTCCCCAAAAGGGAGGAATGTCTGAGCTTACTGACCTTGGTGTTGGGGACCTTCGAGTTGAATGTTTCAGACACCGTATCACGGCGTTTCAGGATAGTGTTAGCCCACAAGTTCGAGACTTGGTGGGCCAGAAACTCGATGGTACGAGTGCCTGAAAGAAGGAAGGTCTCCAAGGCCTTCCTGGTACTCTCCTTAAACAAGTCTTCGGATCGTATCAGGATGCCAAGAGATCCCAGCCAGATATCCAGCCACGAAGTGGCCTGCATGGCACACTTTGCTACCTTCTCCTGGCAGAGAATCTCCGAGGCCGAGAACGACACTGGCCGGTTGGAGAGTCTCTCGAGAGGGACTCCCCTGGAGAGCTCTTCCACCGAGTGGTGGAGGGAAGAGCTAAACAGGACTCCCGACTGAGGGCAGGTAAGTTCATAACTCCGTATGAGTAGGGAAAGTTCCAGTGAGGAAGAAATGTCCACTCCTTTGAGCCTGAAGGCTAGACTTAGGGCTGAGCGATAGCCTTTCAATGCCGAGACTGAAAGGCGCATTTCCTCCTGCAAATACACGAAGAACTCCGCTATTGCTGGAATAGTGGCATCGAGTGGAGAGATACCCCTTCCCCGACACCAACCACAGAAGACTCGCCACTTCGCCTGGTAGACCCCTGCGGATGACCTACGGAGGTTTCCAGACATCCTGTTCGCAACTTGCTGCGAAAATCCTCTCTCAGTGAGGAGATGCTGGATAATCTCCAGGCGTGAAGTCGAACCGAAGCTACGGCTTTGTGAAAGATGTTGGCATGTGGTTGTTTGAGTAGCTCGTGTCATGGAGGGAGTTCCCTCGGGAGCTCCGTTAGGAGTTGCAGAAGGTCCGGAAACCATTCTGCGTGATGCCATAGCGGAGCTATTAGGGTCATCGAGAGATTGACCGATATTCTGGTCTTGCTGAGCACCCTCCTCATCAGACAGAACGGGGGAAAGGCGTAGACAATGATGTTGTCCCACCGTTGTTGAAAGGCATCTTGCCAGAGAGTCTTGGGATCCGGGACTGGGGAGCAGTACAGCGGAAGTTTGAAGTTCAGCGCTGTAACGAACAGATCCAGTCAGGGAACCCCACAAAGTCAGGACTTTGTTGGCTACTTGACGATCCAAAGACCACTCGGTACTCACTATCTGCGTCGCTCTGCTCAGACTGTCGGCGAGCACATTCCTCTTGCCTGGAATGAAGCGAGCCAAAAGTGCGATCGAGTGGACTTCGGTCCATCTCAGTATCTCTACTGCGAGATGGGATAGCTGTTCTGAAAAGGTACCTCCCTGCTTGTTGATATAAGCCCCTACTGTGGTGTTGTCGCTCATCACCACCACAGAGTGGCCCGCCAGGTATTGTTGGAACTGTTGAAGAGCCAGGAATACAGCCTTCATTTCTAGCAGGTTTATGTGGAGGTACTTTTCTGATTCTGACCACAGGCCTGAGGTCCTGTGGTTCAGAACGTGAGCCCCCCACCCTTTCTTTGAGGCGTCCGAAAACATCATCAAATCCGGGTGAGAGGACGAGAAGATCCACTCCCTTTCGTAGGTTCTCGTCTGCCACCCACCACTGAAGATCAGTCTGTTCTGCAGAACCCATGGGGATCATAGTGTCCGGGGAATCGTGACCTTGATTCCACCGGGACTTGAGTCGCCACGGGAGAGATCTCATTCTGAGGTGACCATTGGGAACTAGCTGGGCCAGGGATGAGAGATGACCGAGGAGACGTAACCACGATTGGGCTGGAAGTTCTTCTCGTCTGAGGAAAGGCCTCACGACCTTCCTCAGCCTTGCTATCCTGTTGTCTGATGGGGAGGCTTTGTGGAGATTGGTGTCTATGATCATGCCTAGGTATACCAGTTTCTGAGTGGGCAGCAGAGAGGACTTCTCAAGATTTACCATGATCCCTAGATCTTGGCAAAGTCACAGAAGTTTGTCTCGGTGACGTAGAAGGGCTGCCTCCGAGTCTGCTAGGATCAGCCAGTCGTCCAGGTCCCATGAAGATATTAGGATGAACACTCTGGTGAACACCTGTGGTGCTGTGGAGAGATCGAAACACAGCACCTTGAACTGGTAGATCTTGTTGTCTAGGCAAAATCTTAAGTACTTCCTTGAAGACGGATGGACTGGGATCTGGAAGTACGCGTCCTTCAGGTCCAGTGTGCACATGAAGTCTTGTGGTCTCACTGCAAGTCTGACCGTGTCTGCCATCTCCATGCTGAACGGGGTGTGCTTGACAAACCTGTTCAGGGCTGAGAGGTCGATGACTGGTCTCCAGCCTCCAGACGCCTTCTTTACAGCGACACTGGATCCGCTGTCAGGGGAGGTAGAGATGTCGTGAACGGGACGCGATATCCCTAACTGATTACTGAAATTGTCCAGGAATCTGCCCCGAGTTGCTGTCACCTTGTCGCGCACTGGTGGGCATGGAGGGGGACTGCCAATCCTAGCGTTTGTGGCCACAGCCGCTCCCTCTAGGATTCTTTCCTCCCCTAGATGACTTTTTGCCCTTCTTGTCCTTGACAGGAAAGGGCTTAGACACTTTTGTCTTCGCTGCAGCTGCTTTCTTCGTACTTTTGACAGGACGTGGTTGCTGGGTAGCTGGAGGTTTGTAGGGCCTCGATGTTAGGGCCCTTTGGAGGAGGGAATCCTGGTGGGACTTCCTCCACCTCTCAGCAGCCTGCTCCACATCCTTAGGCTCAAACAAATACTTACCGAGGACGGAAGAATGTCTGAGCCTGCAAACGTCAGTACTGGGGACCTTTTGATGGAATCTCTCAGCCACTGCGTCCCGTCGTTTCAAGATAGTGTTAGCCCACAAGCTCGAGACTTGGTGGGCTAGAAACTCGATGGTATGCATGCCTGAGAGCAAAAAGGTCTCCAAGGCCTTCCTGGTGCTTTCCTTGGACAGGTCCTCAGACCGCACCAGAATGCCCAGAGACCCTAGCCAGATGTCCAGCCACGAAGTAGCCTGCATGGCACACTTCGCTACCTTCTCCTGGCTGCTCAGGATCTCCGTTGCCGAATACGAGATCTGCCGGTTGTAGTCTCTCTCTAGAGGGATTCCCCTGGTAAGCTCTTCCAGAGAATGGTGCAAAGGAAGAGCTAAGCAAGTCTCCTCCAAGATTTCAAAGTACCTCCTCTGATGGACGCGAGGAGGCGGGAGGAGCTTGTTACCGGTGCTGGATCGGCTGGAGGAAGCTAGCTCAGAGAGCTGGCCTTCGACCTTGTCTCTGACACTCTTAACCCCCAGTGACCAGGGCAAAGCCGCACTGGCCCTCGAGGGTTTCTGAGTACCATAGACTCGGTCCAAGACTGTGTCCTTGCCCTCACAAGGAGTAATCTCTGGTTCCGGAAACCCATTGAGACTCCTCATGAGAGTCAGAACTTGATAGAACGCATGTTCTGTCTCCTGTCCCCAGAGGCTCTTCCTGGGGGGACTCACGGACGTTCTCCGAGGGTTTGGCTGGCTCCTGTCTAATCCTTGATGAAGACTTAGGCAAAGTCTTCAAGTCCTTCGGCTCCCACCTGGGAGGGATACAGGACTCCAGCAGTGATGGTGGAAGGCTCTTCTCAACCCCTACCTGAGAAGACTTCTCGGGGAGAGGTAGGGTTTCCCCCATTGGTGCAATGGGGGAATGACCCGCCTCACCTGACTCCCCGGAGGACGGGTAATCCTCGTCCGCAGGGGAGGGAGAGAAAGTCTGGGGGGGAGAGGGAACCTTCCTCAAGGACTTCCGAGGAGAAAGTTTTGCCCTTGGAGAAGTTACCACGGAAGGAACTCCTCTCTTCCTCTTCAGGGGAGACGAAGCCGCCATTGTTTTGTGACCAAGTTCAGAGAATACAGGCTTAAAAGCCTGCACGAGAGCTCTGACAATGGTACCAAACCAGGGCTGCTGACTGACAGTCGCGCTGTCAGTCACTCCGTCTGGAGGGAAGTGACCAAACGAGGGTTCGCCTGCAAAGATGCTGAAACAGAAGAAGAAGAGTCCTTGGACCTATCCGGAAACCTTCCCTCTTCCGACGAGTGCGCTGTTCTGCGCTTGCGGGGTGGGGAACGAGATGATGATGACCTGGCCGCGCGATGTCCTGCAGCCTCACGTGTGGGATCGCGCCTATGATTGCGTTGGTGATCGCGCTGCAAATCGCGCTGGTGGTCGCGCGAGGGCGCACAAGGGCGATGGCGAGGGCGCGCGGGCGAGCGATGACACGTGGTGACCTGAACAGGCAATGACAGGTGGCGCACAGGAGGCTGGATGAGCACTCGCGTGTGCAAAGGCGATTGTTCGCGCGCGCGTGGGCGTGGAGGATCTTGCCGAAGGGCCCGTGAGGGCGAAAACGTTGGGCGCGCACAGAAGAAATATCTCTAGCGCGCGGCGCGTGTATCTGTCTGAAGCAGTGGGCGAGGGCGCGCTTGCGCAACCTTGTGGGTGCGCGATGGCGCACAGGTGAGCGCTGGCGAGCAGGAGCAACTGGAACTACGCCCAGATCCGGAGATCGTAGGCGTGCCTGGCGTGCAGGAGATCGTGGGCGCGCATCAGGATGCGGGTGCACAGAAGTGTGCTGTCGATTTGGAGAGCACTGAAGCCCTGGTGAGCGCCTGTGCGCTAACTCAGGAGACTCCAGGGCTGTGTGCTGGCACGCTATATCAGCAGTTGTGCGCATGTGCGCAGTCGTGCGTTGAGGTATTGGAGAGCGCTGGAGGTCCGGTGAGCGCCTGTGCGCTATCTCTGGAACCTCCTTTGTGCGCTGACGCGCAGGAGAGCGCTGACGTGTAGGAGAGAGCTGTTGCGCTAAAACAGGAACCAGTGGCGAGCGCTTGCGCGCAGGTGAGCACTGGCGCGCTATTGCAGGAACTATTGCAGGAACTATTGCAGGGGCGCGCTGGGGCACAGGTGGTCGTGGGCACGCAGGGGAACCCTGGTGCGTAATAGCAGGATCAACAGCAAGTGCGCGCACACGCACAGGTGAGCGCTGGCGCGCTAAGACAGGAACATCTGCTGCAGGTCGTTGGCGCGCAGGGAGTACCTGGCGCTTAAGGGACTGAGACACAATCTTGTGCTCAAGTCCCTTATGTCCCGAAGGGACCGTTGCCTGTTTAATAACAGGGTGTGATGGCGCCCACAGCGCATCGGCAGCCAGGAATGGCGACGGCAGGTCAGCAGGTCTGGAGGGTGGAAGGTCGGCGTGTACTGTGTAAGGACGACCTTCCACCGAAGGAGATCGCGAACGATCTCCGGAGAGGTCCAAGGAGGTAGCTGGCAGGATCGGTGAACGACGACGAGGTTCTTCTGCGGAGGACTGCGAAGATGACGAGCCAAAGAGGCGCCTCCTAACACCCTTGTGAGGTGAAGGAAGACCTCTACGGCGAAAAGGAAGGCAAACTTTCCACCTTATACGCCCTCTGGGGGCTGTAGGGTCAGCAAGTTGACCATCAGCAGTCCTCCGAAGAGGAGTCTCTATGAGTGAACTCCCCCGAGGGGGAGAATCGCCAGCAGGAGAGACGGTAGGACTTAGTTCCTCCCTCGAAGGATGTTCGGAGGGGGAAACTAAGCCTTCAGCTACCACAGCAACATCAGGAGCAGAGGTTTGAGATAACACCTCAGAAGCCTCTGTCACAATAACGTCGACGATAGACAGAGGATCGATCTCTGCTACCGTCGGCGACTGTTTGACAGCTGCTCCCAACTTGATCATGTCAAAAGAGCTTCCTTGGAGAAAAACCCTGTAGCGCCAAGGAAGCCCAAAGCTGTAATAAATCATTATTATTAACAGATAAAGAAATATCTTCCTCCGGGGGAGGAGGAGGAGCTGCCTCGCTATGGGAGGCAACTCCCTCTCCCACACCCCGGGATCGGTCAACAGAACTACGGTCTACACTACCACTCGACAGCTTCTCGGGAGAAAATGATCGAGTGGGAGCTTCGGAGGAGGTTTGGGCAACGGAGGAAGAGTTCTTGGGATTTTCTCTTTTCAAAGAAACCTTTACAGGAGAAATATCCCGTTTGGACTTCTTCTTCCAGCGCCGAGAAAACCTTTCCCACTGGGAGGTAGACCACTCCCTACACTCACCACATATGTTAACACTATCACACCGTTGGCCCCTACAATGAGGACACAAGGTGTGGGGATCCATGTCGACCGCCGACATAAATGTGCCACAAGGGCGGTCAGGTAAACCAGGACAATTACGCATGATGGCAGAGGCCAATTTCACAAACACTCTGGAAAAAGAAAAAGCAAAGAAATATTAATAATGGCTGATCAACAAAAGTAAGGGTGAAAGCGGACATGTCCGACCGTCACCCGAGCCGATAGCAAAGTGAGCTAAATCACAGGTGTGTGTGAGGGGGGGAGGGTAGCAAGCTACCCCTCCCTACCCCCCCTAACTAGCGGTGGGGTAGTAAACCCTCGTTAAAAATCTAATGACTCGTTATTTCAGCTACACCGAAAGTAATTACCTATATTAAATAGCGTGGTTTGTATTTCAGTTACGGAAAAAATTATTTTTGAGGAAATATTTGTTCTATTAGTATACTTTCTTTAGATAAATATCGATCTATTATCAGAGATTAAATAAAACTAGCATACAGTCAAATTTACACTACGTAACACTCATGACAACCGATACAGACCCAGAAAATACTTTGTATTGTTACTTAATATTTTGATAATAGGAATACTAATACTAATCGTTAGCCTAGTGGAAGGAAATCACTGTACTGACCGGTCGCTTTCCACCGGTGATATGATGTCACCAAACATATAATACGAACTCGACAGATATTAAAACTTTTCTTAATGTATTTTCTACTGAAAATAGATACTGTATATTCACAATAAAAGAAAATAATAATTTACCAAGATAAATCAGTTTACTTTTATACAATAAAATTGGTTATTTTCAAGGAAATATTCGTCCTATTTCCGATGGACTTATGATGTCATCACCCTGAAAAATACGTCGTAAGGTCGAATCGTCAAAAGTTGCATATGTCGTAAGTCGAGAACTACTGGTATAGAAGAGTACTACCTGTATATAGAAAAGAAAAAAATAAGTTAAAAAGACAAAGATTAGTGGCAGTTCAAAGTAGGCTAGGAGGAAAAGCGATAACCACCACTCACCCTCCAAGCCAAAAGTAAAGTGAAGCACAGTCACAGGTGTGTGAGTGAAGCTACCCCCCTACCCCCGCTAACTAACGGGATGGGTAGTTACTCCTTGCTAAATTTTAATGGATCGTCCTTTCAGCTTCGCCGAAGTAATACCCCTAATAAATAGCGTAGGTTTGCATTCCAGTTACTGAACAAACAGGATTAACCCCACACCACACCAGAACCTAAAATTCCGGCAACGTAGGTCCAAGAGCTCTTAGTCCTACCATACACTCCCTGGGGAATGATGCAGAGGATTAAGCGTGGGAGTGGCAATAGCAGATGCACCCAATGGGCAGAAGGAAGAAGCAAAGCTCTCTTCCTCCCTCTCAAAACATACAAATGTCACTGCAAAGGAGACCATCACCTACACATGGCACATAGGAGGACTGCCAACAATCATGCACCTACCAGTAACATAGTGTGTGTGAATCTAATGTCGGTTTGGTCCATTGAGTGTCTTACTTCACAATCAGAACCAACAGCCAGTATTCACTTCCTGAGAGAAAAAGAACATGAGAAGTTTGCTTAAAGGCCCATGAGTACGTCCGTACCCAACGCAGCCAAAAACATAAGTGAAGAGACTTTGACTTTTGAGGGGGTGGGCAGGGCTCCTTGCCTTTGCTTCCTACCTGTCACTTAACTGCCCGTTAAACGATTCAATGGCTGTCCAGCTTTGCACTGAAAGCATACTCCCTACCTAAAGGAAAATGATTTGTATTCATGTAGAAACAAAGTTATAGTATTTTCTATTACTTCTGCACTCTTATTACCACCCATTCTACCTTTTTAGATATTAAAGGTTGTCATCATGATGTATTGAAAAAAATAATATGTTCACATGCTTCATTAAGTAAATACATTACTCTGTATTCCACCACTGTTCCTACTTTTACTTTTCCTCTTCCTTTTGGTTTTAAAATATGAACAGCTGACAGGTCATAACAAATAATGCATGTGCTGGAAATGATTGACCAATGACAATAAGCTATTTAACCTACTACCTGGTCATATGTTCTGGTTTTCAGCCTTTTAGGATTTTCTCAAATGCTTTCATTTCTAAGCTGCAGTTGCTTAATGCAGTACATTTTTTAATTAATATACTTATATAATTCTTTCTCTCTTTCTTTACTCTCCATTATTTCCTGTGTGATATTTATTTCATTAGTTACTGAAAGGATACACCAAAGCAATTTTGTGAATGAGAGTTGAATTTTTTATCAAAAAAAATTACTGTTTTAATATTAATTGAATAAAGAACAGTAGATACCTTTTTTTTTTGTTTCACTGCACAGTTCCATACAGTATTAAGAAAATACAAAAAAGCACAACGATGTATAAATTAATTACTAGTATATTACTTTGATTTCAAATCCAAAGAAAATAATGTACATATTACCTCATCTTCAGCAACATGTAAAGGCGGCGTTAATCTAATAATTTCAGGAGTAAAGTATTGCTGTGCTAAAGTTGGTTTTGGACCACTTAGTAATGCTTCACTGGTTCTCTTGACTTGACAAATTTCACTCAGTAGACTGAAATTAAAAACAAACAAGTAATAAAACATCTCATAAATCTACAAAAGAAACAATTTGATGACTACTGTATTTCATGATTACAGAAAAGAAACTGCCAGCCACAAAAAAAGATAAAACTCATTCACAAGGATAGAGTCTGCCCTCCTTAATCACTGGTATTAATTACATTTAGAGCCCTAACAGGGATAGCAAATTCAGCGGGTAATATGGAACCATAATGGGAAAAATGGAAATTTCAATAATAAAATTTATTCTTATACTCTTATGACGCTTCCCTCTTGAAACCTGGATTTATATCAGCGTTTACCCTTAACTAAGATTTACCGTTTTATTCCTTTCAATAGACCTAGGTGTGCACAGGAAGACCTGTGGTCTTACCACTTGTCTAACTTTCTCCAACATGCTGTGGACATCGCCCAAAGGGCCAGCTCAATTGCGGATCCCTTCGCATAGGAGCTCGTTGACGCTGGGATCTTCACTCGTCGAGGGAGAATGGAGTGAAAGGGACGCGATACCCTATGTAAGGACTCTCCCCTGGGGGAGAACTCAGCCTTAACTGATGAAGAAGTGGGTAAGGCAACGCCTGACTTTACTTTGCCCGCTAATGAGGTGATGCTGTTCCTTAGAACAGCGTTGTTCTGGTTGACAATGGTCAAGGGCTGGTTATCATGGCCTCTTGTGCATCTGGAGAGTGCTTGCCAGTAGTCACCTGTCAACATGCTGCTGATAGGGACTGCCGATTGCCTACAAATCGTTTATTGGATTGGCGTGATGGCGAACGGCAAGCAGCGAGCGAGCTGTCGGTGATCAGCAAATCAGTAATCTGTGAGCGGGAGATGGTGACTGGTCAGTCAGCGAGCAGTGAACGGCCATTGATCATTGGGTCGACTCAATGATCAGCGAATTGGTGATCGAAGAACCGAAGGTGAATGGTGACCCGTTAGATAAGTCCACGAACGGGTAACCATTGTTGAATGGCGAATGGCCATGTGCCAACGAGTCATTGAAAGATGAGTGACTAAGCGGTTGGAACTAGCTTGAGAGTGACAAGACGGAGTTCGCTGACAAACAGTTGGCGAGGAGAGTTGGTCAGACGATGGCCGTAAAGCTGGGGAGCAAGAGGACCGAGGAGAGTCTGAGGTCACAGGCAAATGGTGATCAGCGAGATGCCTATTGGCGATCGGAGATCAGCGAGCTGGAGATCAACGATTGGTGAAAGCATGAGCAGACAATCAGTGATCGGCAGGGTGATCAGTGATCACCGACTTGTGATTGGCGATCATTGAGCTTGCAACCGTTGAGCTGGCAAGGTAGGTTGGCCACCGATGTGCTGGCAACCATTGAGCTGGCCAAGTAGACTGGTAATAAATGAGATGGTGATCAGTGTGCTGACGATCGGAGCGCTACAAAATAGGCGAGCAGGGGTACGATCGGATAACCTGAGGAACAGCAGTATGGTTCGACAATCGACTAGTTGGTGATTGTTGAGCCAGAGACTGGCGATCAGTGCCCGGAGTTCTGAGAAGACGAGCGGAGTGCTGGCAATCGACAAACAGATGACTAACGTAAGGTTCGACGATCGGAGTGTTGAGCTAATGATTGGTGATCGGCAATCTGCGATTTTGGGGAGCACTAGCGATTGGTGAGCTAGGAAAAGCTGACTACCGGGGATCAGTGATCAGCGAGCTGACGATTGGCTATCGGTGAGGTGGGGATCAATGATTGACAAGACTGGAGGTCCATGATCGGAGGAAGATAAGCTAGCAATCAGCGATCGGCGATCGAAGAGCTAGCGATCAGCAGGCTGATGATTGCCTATCAGTGAAAGACACGCTAGCAATCGGTGAGCGGCACACTAGCGATCGGTGTTCCGTGAGCTAAAGATCAGTAGGCAAAATATTGGCAAAAGTGACAACAGAATAGTCAGGGTTCAGGTAAATATTCCTCATCTAAAAGAAAGTTATAAAAAAGCTAAACCACACACAGAGTAATTAGATAAAACTGAAGGAATACACCAATAATTTAGAATACACCAAAACAGGGAGCATAAATACACAATGGGACTCCTTTGTAGAAATATATAAAGAAAAAAGGGCTAAATGTATAGCGCATAGAAAAATTTTACCAAATGGAACTCCACAACCTAGGTGGTTCAACAGAGAAATAGCCAATGCAATAAGAAGTAGAGATAGGAAGCATAAATCAATGGGTCCACAGCCATCAATTCATGAAATTTCCGAGCACAAGAAGTTGAACCGAAAAGTAGATAAATTAGTTAGAGTGGCTTCAGTTAGTAAGGAAAACCCAAAAGGATTTTTTGCATATACAAACAGTAGAAAGCCAATCAAAAACAACATTAGCCCATTAAGAGACTCGGAGGGTAATCTTATGAAACAAACGAACTAATGAATGCATATTTCACAACTGTATTCACTTGGGAAGAATCAACGACCCTCCCCGAACCAGCTATCAAACATGAAGGGCCACAACGATTAAACAGAATCACCTTTACAATGGATGATGTCAAAAAGAAAATAAAAGGACTCAGTAAGTCTAAGGAGCCAGGTCCAGATGATATTCATACTAGAGAGATTAGAGAATTAGAAGAAATAACCCCATACTTTTACATAAACATTCTGAAAGACAGCCAACAAACGAAAGGCACCAAAAGGATGGAAACTACACAATGTTCCTCCAATCTACAAGAAGAGACCAAAAGAATCTGGTAACTACAGACCTGTGTGTCTAACTTCAGTGCCTTGCAAAATTTTTGAATCAAATATAGTAGATTCAATAGTAGAACATATAGAGAAAAGCAATCATCTGATAGGCAGCCAACATGGTTTTAGACAAAAGACACATCTGTTGGAATTGTTTCCATAACATGTTTAGTATTTTTGACAAAAGCAGGGTAATAGATGTCATAGACCTAGATTTTTAAAAGGCTTTTGACAAAGTTCCTCATAAAAAATTAATGGTCAAAATTAGAGCACTTGCTATCATTGACGAGCCAGCTGAATGGATCGAAAATTGGCTAACAAACAGAAAACATTGAGTTATAATCAATGGAGAAGCTTCAGAGTGGGCAGCTATTACAACCGGAGTACCCCAAGGATCCTTCGCCCATTGTTATTTCTGATCTACATCAATGACATAGATTTAGGATAAACTAGTAGAATAGCCAAATTTGCCGATGACACTAAACTAGGCATAAATGCTGCGAACTCAGAAGACATAGAAGCCTTAAAGGTTTTAGTTGTTTAAACGCCAATAATGAATGGCACAGGCAAGGGAAAGTGACATTGCCTTATCAAGCAGGACAATACACTAGAGACTGACCATATATACATATGATCAGCACCTAAGACCCCTCTCCACCCAAGCTAGGACCAAGGAGGGCCAGGCAATAACTGCTGATGATTCAGCAGATAGACCTATAGGCTTCCCTAAACCCTCATACTTAGCTCACATGGATGGTGAAGTTACAGCGCCAAAGGAACTAACGAGTTTGAGCGAAACTCAAACCCCAGTGTGGAGTTCACCAGTCAGGGACGTTACCGCATCGGCCAACACAATCCAAAAGAGGATCTAATGAAACTAGGAGAATGTTCCAGAAAAGGACAAATGCCTTTCAACTGTGGGAAATGTAAAGTCATGCATATAGGTTCTAGTAACCTATGAAATATAAAGTGTGGACCATGGGGAAGACCTCGGTATTATTATCAGCAAAGATTTGAAGTTCACCAAACAGAACATAAAAGCTGAAAAGAAAGCACTAGGTTACATAAAGATAAAATTCAAATACCAAAACAAAGACACTATACTACAGCTATACACATCACTAGTAAGACCCCATATCTAGAATACGGAGTCCAATCTTGGCTCCAAGTATTATGGTCGTCGTATGCGGACATCCGCTAACACTATGTAGATGTATGCAGCCACTGTGTAAGCCAGCAGGGGTAATAAGGATATACACAATGATAATTAATCCATGTTTTAACATTGTTGCTGATCTTCCTAATCGGGTAGTTGAGTCAGTAGAACTTCAAAAGTTCAAAGTTGGAGCAAATGTTTTTATGTTGACCAGGCTGACATGAGTCTTTTTATAGTTTATATATGACATATCTGTTTTTGACGTTGTTAGTAGTTTATATAGGACATATCTGTTTTGACGTTTTTACTGTTTTAGAATAATTTATTGTTAACTTGTTCTCATCATCTATTTATTTCCTTATTTCCTTTCCTCACTGGGTTATTTTTCCCTATTGGAGCCCTTGGGCTTATAGCATCTTGCTTTTCCAACTAGGGTTGTAGCTTGGCTAGTAATAATAATAATAATAATTAGCGCTGAGCTAAGTGAATTACTGTACTGTGTTTCATACTCTATAATTCTTTAAAATGGCATCTCTTTAGTTGGCTGCACATAAGGGACACCAAGGATGGTCAATATCACAAATCTTAAGTAATTTTTATTTTTCCTAACAGTACTTATCTCTAACTACTTTCTTAGGAGTATCTGGGATCTCCTCCCATCCGACCAGAATTTTGTGTAGTTTACCCTATTCCCGTTCTCTATGCGGGGTAGTCTCTGGCGGAGTGATACGCGCCCAGAGACGACCCGGGGTCAGAGAGCATGCTTTCTCAGGTCTCGCTCCTCAGTAGGTTTGGTAGAAAGAGGATCTCCTCTCTCTATTAAGTCCTGTAAGGCACTCGGGGAAGGATGGGTGGGCCATAACCCGAAAGTAGTTCAAGGTAAGTACTGTTAGGAAAAATACAAATTACTTAAAATTTGTGATTTGTTCCAACACGGAGTACTCACCTCGAACTACATTCTTAGGAGGCTTATACCTTAGGAGATGGGAGTGTACTGCAGGACTCAAGAGACCGGGATGATGGAAGCAACAAGGGGGAAACCAAGATAGGGGGCTAGGTTCCGCTGACCCACCGATAGAAAACACTCGAAATAGGGAAAACTACCCAAAAAACTAACTTAGTGTCTAAGTGGCTTACCTCTGTAAAAAACGCCTTGGAGATGTATTCCTTCACTGACGATGTATCCCATGGTAGTTAAAGGTCTTCCGAGTCATTTTAGGGAAGGTAATTAGGTAACAGGGGGGGATAGGAAAAGGAACCTGTGTCTCTTGGACTTACTGCCCGTGGGTTCCCTGGGGCTATACCTTTAAATCTTCTGAAGCACTGAAATGACGGGACCGAGGGAGAATCCGTCCAGGACCTCCTCGAGCATTCCTTCAAGTAGTGAGCTGTGAAGGTTGACTGATTGGTCCAAGTACCAGCCCTCAGGATTTGGCCGACTGCCATGTTCTTCTCAAAGGCCAGAGAGGAACTCAGACCTCTGATGTTGTGGGGTCTGGGTTTACCTGGAATAGGAATTCCTACACTACTGTAAGCTCTCCTGATCACTTGCCGTAACCAGAAGGAGATCGTGTTCTTGGATACCGGTTTCTTCACCAATCCTGAAGAAACAAACAGATTCCTGACTTCGGGCCTCAGCCTGGCCGTCCTCTCCAAGTACTTCCGTACTGCTCTGACAGGGCACAGCCGCAAGTCCTTGGGGTTGTCTGAACGTGGGATTGCCGGCACCGAGAACCCTTCAAACTCGGGGTCCCAGACTGCTGGGTTCTGGGTCTTGGCCACGAAGGATGGTACGAACTTGAAGGTAGCTTCACGCCAACCCTTCGAGTATGACACCTGGTATGAAAGTCCATGAAGTTCCCCTACTCGTTTTGCCGAAGCTAGTGCCAACAGAAAAACTGTCTTGAGGGTGAGTTCTTTGTCTAGGATGTCCTTTAAGGGTTTGAAGGGAGGCTCTGACAGCATCTTCAGGACCCTAGCCACGTCCCACTGGGGCACTCTAACCACTTGCGGAAGGCATGATTGCTCAAAGCTCTTGATGAGCATTAAGATGTGTCTGGAGGAACCTAGTTCGATGCCCTTCAGGAGGAAGACTGGACCTAGGGCTGCTCGAACTCCTTTAATGGTTGGGATGGACATGATTTCCTAGTCCCTGAGATAGACCAAGAAGTCGGCTATCTCCGGGATAGAGGCTCTCAACGGCTTGATATTCTTAGCGGCGCACCACTTCGTGAAGGTAGCCCATTTTGCCTGGTACACAGCGGCCGAAGACCGTCTCAGGTAACCCGACATCCTCGTTGCGGTCTTCGCCGAATAGCCTTCCTTCCTCAGGAGACGCTCGATAACCTCCACGCGTGAAGGCAGAGGGACCGAGGGTTTTCGTGGAACCTTTGAAAGTGTGGTTGCCGGAGAAGGTCTGACCTGTCCGGAAGGGGTCAAGGTGGAAGGCGGGGCAGTTCCTTTCGGTCCGCGAACCACTCTCTCTCCGGCCACCAGGGCGTTACCAAAGTTATCCACAGGTTGCTCGCTCTCCTCACTCTGTTGAGGACTTGTCTGAACATTCCGAAGGGAGGGAAGGCGTACACGTCGAGGTTGTCCCAGCGATGCTGGAAGGCGTCCTCAAACGCTGCTCCCGGGTCTGGCACAGGAGAACAAAACACGGGGAGCTGTGCGTTTAGTCTCGTGGCGAAGAGGTCTATTACCGGGGAGCCCCACTTCTGGATCAGAGTCTTGGCTACTTCTGGGTGAAAGGACTACTCGGACCCCACCACCTTACCCACCCTGCTGAGGCCGTCGGCTAGGACGTTCCTTTTCCCTGGAATGAACCTGGCCGAGATCCTGATCTGCTCCCTTTCGGCCCATTCCAGAAATTCCAATGTGAGGCCGCACAACTCCTTTGATTTTAGTCCTCCCTGCTTCTTTATGTAGGCTACTATGGTGGCATTGTCGCACATCAACGCCACGGTGTTTCCCCGGAGCTTCTGGACGAACTCCAGACACGCCCTTTGTACTGCCATCATTTCCAGTACATTGATGTGCAGGTTTTTCTCCTCGGCTCCCCACCTTCCTCTCGCTGTACTGTCGAGGAGGTGAGCACCCCAACCCTCCTTGGAGGCATCCATGAAGAGGAGCATCTCCGGAGGGTCGGCCGCGAAGGGCATCCCCTTGAGGGTGTTTGAAGTGTCGAGCCACAACTCGAGGACCTCCTTCGTTTCCGTGGTCACCGGAACTACTTTGTGAGGGGAGTCTCTCTGGTTCCAGGCTTCTTTCAGGTTCCAATGAACTCCCCTGAGCTTGAGTCTCCCTTGAGGGACTAGCTTCTCCAATGACACGATGTGACCTATCAGTCTCTACCAGTCCTTGGCCCTCCTGGGCTGACCCAACAGAAAGGGCCGTAGGATCTGGCTCAGGTTGTCTAGTCTCTCCGCAGAAGGGAATGCTCTCGCCAACCGGGAGTCCAGGACCATCCCAAGGTAGGTCATCCTGGTGGAGGGTATCAATTGGGACTTCTCCAGGTTGATGGTGATACCCAGGACGTTGCAGAACTGCAGGAGCTTCGCGCCTTGCCCCCTCAGTACTTCCCTTGAGTCTGAAAGCAACAACCAGTCGTCTAGATACCGAATCAGGCGGATGCCCTGTTCGTGTGCCCAGGCTGAGACTGTCGTGAAGATCCTCGTGAAGACCTGAGGGGCTGTGGATAGACCGAAGCAGAGGGTCTTGAACTGCAACGTTTGGGTACCCCATTTCACCCTTAGATACTTCCAGCTGGAGGGGTGGACAGGGATCTGGAAGTATGCGTCCTTGAGGTCTATCGACATCATGAAGTCTCCTTCCCTCAAGGCCGCTAGGACCAACTTCGGAGTGTCCATCTTGAAGTCGGTTTAGCACACGAACTTGTTGAGGGCTGAGAGGTCTATGACTGGTCTCCAGTCCCCTGTCGCTTTCTCCACCTGGGTTCTTGACTGGCTCCATTGCCCCTTTCGCTAGCTTAGCAGAGACTTCTTCTTGTAGGGCTGTCCTTCTCAGGGGGTCTTTCGGGGCCAACCATTCTGCCTGTAGATCTGGTATCAGAGGTGGGGGTTTCGCCAGGAAGGGCAATCTGTATCCTTCCTTCAGGACCGTCATGGTCCACGGATCCGACCCGTGGTCCCGCCATGCTTGCCAAGAATTTCTGAGGCATCCCCCCACCTGAGGTTTCGGCAGGAGTAGGGGGCCTACCTCCCTATCTCCTTCGGGAGGAACGGCCCGATAGCCCTCTTCTGGAGGCCGAATAGGAGGGCCTGAATGTTGACTGTGTGGTTGAAGATCCCCTTCGGGAGGGCTGTGAAGGCTGCTGCCAGGATGTAGTAGGAGTGTCTCTCCTGGGCTGGCTAGGTGAGGCGCGAGGAGGAAGAGGGACGTCCGAAGGAGGTCTCCTATGGGTGGATCTTCTTGCTGGAGGAGGTCTCGGTTCCCCCACATCCTTTAGCTTTCTCACCCTCTCCATCGCTTCCTCTACTTTCTTGAGGGGGAAGACAGTCTCGCCCCACAGTGGAAGACTCCTCAAGGACCTCGCCTCTCTGTCGGGGAGCCGCCTTACCAGTTTGCTGAGTACAGTGTCCCTTTTCCTCAGTATCCAGTTGGCGGTTTGCATAATCGACTGATAGGACAGGAACTTCAGGGCCTTACCCCCCGAGCTAATCAGCTCTTTCAGCAGGGCCTGATTTTCTGGAACCGCTAGGTCGTGCGAGGATTGGAACGCTACCAGAGTGGCGGCCCACCAATCCAGCCAGGATGACACATGCACCAGGTCCCTGGACAACTCCTCCATCATGGCGGTCTCCGCTGGCGAAAAACAAACCAGGGCTGTGGCCGCCCTTTCTTCTGCTGCGCCTTGTCCCAAGATGGCGACTGCTGGTTCTACTGCGCAGGGTCCCGCGCGGTGTCCTTCCGGGAGGTAGAACCGCGACTGAGTCTTCAGGCCCTGGAGAAGTTTAGAGGCGCTCTGGTTCTTGGGGGCCTCCGCATGGTTGGCCACTACCTTGCTCACATGTGCCAATCCCAGCTTCACGTCTCTAGCCACCGGGAGAGCTAGTGAGGGCTTCTGTTGAACGGGTACATCCACCATCCTGTTGAGGCTCGAAAGCCAGAACTCGTCAGACGAGGGCTACGGTTCATCCACCCTATGGTGCCGTCGAATGAGGCCTATGACTCTACAGTATGCGGAAACCTCCGCTGAAGAGCCTTCTTCCCCATCCTCTTTCTTGTCCGTGGGGGGTCCTAGTTCTCATGATGAAGGACCTCCGATGGGGGGGAGACGTACCAGGAGGTGTCATACTCTTGGAGTGGTCCGATTCCCTCGCTACAGGCCGTAGGACGGGCATCGCCGCTGGGACGGAGGTCTCCATCCTTGATTTCTCCCTTCTTCTGGAGGACCAGGGGTCTGCGGGCTTGCCCGTCGAGGAAAAGAACCTCTCCCGTTTTGGAAGTCTCCTTGGAGATCTCGAAGGGGGGACGCGGCTGCCAGGCCGAAGGGGCGACTCTCCCCGCTGGGCGGGTGGAGTCGGAACCTTCGCGGTCCTATGCCTGTCCCTCGTCGTCTGATGAGACGAGATCCTCCATCGGTCAAATCTGCTTCCGTCGATGAAACCTACTGGTGAGCGGGGTCTAGGGAGCCATCCCGAGGTGCCCGCGACGGCTGCCGCCCCCAGGAGTTGGCTACATGGGATGGAAACCCGCACCCATTCTTCCTCCGGCGAAAGACTTCTCCTGAACTTCCTCCTGGGGGAACTTGGACGTCTATCCACGTGGCGGGGTCTTGAACTCGAGCGCGAATGTGAACTTCTCCTGCGAGACCTATCCCGTCGCCTTCTATGGTCTATCGGGGCTCCTTCATCTGACGAGTAGGAGTAGGCCTCAACCGAGGAAGCCGAAGACCTGTAGGGCCGCGTTGGAGGGTCCGAAAGTAGACGTGTCGTTATTGGTTCTGCATGGGGCCCGGTCGACAACGCAGGCTCCATAAAAACCGCTGGGAACGATGCTGACGGTGTTGGAGGGGAGCGGGGGAGCTCCTCGTTGGGGAACCAGGCCTTAAACTCCTCTTCCATTCTGTGGGTTGATCTGAAGGGCGTCTTGGGAGGCGCCCACACGAAGGCGTCTGATGGCGGCGAGTCGTCCTTCTCGGTGGCACCCTCGGCTGCTGACGCACCTGAAAAGCCCGCCTAAGAGGTGGGAGAAGATACTGCTGCTGTTTTTCCCACATAGGATCGTCCGAAGATACGGGGCCTGCTTTGTCCAGGGCCCAGTCCCCCGAAAACACACCCGCCCCTCCCTCAGGCCCCCCACTTGCCTGGACAGACGACACAATACCACGTCTGGTAATTCAGACTCCTGGGGAAGGGCCACCGGCCGCTTCCCCGCAACAGACTTACCTCGACCCCTACTCTGGGTAGGGGGAGAAGGCAGAGAAGCTCTATCAGACGGGAAGCCGGGCGAAGCGAGAGGCGAAGAGACATTGGGCTTCCTAGGAGACCGTCAAGAGGCTTTCTTCTTTTTCGTGCCGTAACGCACCCACTGCACTTCATTCCAGGACTCGCACTCCGGACACGTGGCTGTAGGGAAACACACTCTGCCCCTACACGACGAACACAAGGAGTGCGGGTCAACTTCCGGTTTTGAGAGAAAAGCGCCACACGATTTGCCGGCCATAAGCCCAGGGCAACGACGGGGTGCTCCATAAAGCACTAGCAATATACCGCGAGACACAGGAACACAGAGGGAAAGGAAGGAAAGCACACAAAGGGATCAGGGACACAAAGGGTCGCACTGGGTTAAGAGAGAGCGCCGGTGTGTTAACGCCGACGCGACCAGAAACTTACTGAGGAGCGAGACCTGAGAAAGCATGCTCTCTGACCCCGGGTCGTCTCTGGGCGTGTATCACTCCGCCAGAGACTACCCCGCATATAGAACGGGAATAGGGTAAACTACACAAAATTCTGGTCGGATGGGAGGAGATCCCAGATACTCCTAAGAAAGTAGTTCGAGGTAAGTACTCCGTGTTGGAACAAACGTAGATTAAGAGAGTGGACTGTACATATAGGTCAATTAAACATTCTGTATTCTGAAAAACTATCGTACCTACTAGAACCAACCTCAACATTCATTAAAATAAGAGTAACATTTTCAGTATCGGTAATTGTCTTTTATCTTGAAAAATAAAGCCAAAGTACAACCTAATACAGTACCTTAAATAAAGTACACTATGTGGAAGAGAATCATAAACCTACCCAGGTGTAGACAGTGCTTGAGGATGGGAATAAACAACAGGAACAGCACTCTTTGCAGTGCAAGGGCGATCAGCGAGGACTTCGGTCAAGTTCATTTTAAGGGCAGTTGTGTCTACAGGAGGGTGATTAGAAACATCAAGATTCATTATCTGAGCAGCTGTTCTTTTCAATAACTGTAAGAAAGAAAAGTTATTATAATAAATAGGTTTCATTTTGAATTATCAATTCATGGTAAACTGCAACAGAACAGGTAAATATTTCATTTGTATATTAATTTTAAAGACTGTAATATGACTATGAAAATAAATAATTTTCAAGCTAAATTTTATATAGCCAGTACCTCTAAGTACTTAGTACATTACTGTATATGAAAATCTGTTTACTACACAAAAGTTTTTCCATAGAAACAATAGAATCATATATACGCCTATACCACAGTCAGCAATGTTCCTAGGGTTACCAGCATTTTATCTACCAGACAGAAGAATAAAAGGGTAACTTTACTACAACTCCACCCTCTAGATTCTCAAGGCTCATGTGGCAGGATGGGCAACATTCATTATATGATTAATGGATCTGTAAAAGATAAATTTTAAAAGTAATTTGTATTTTGCCCTGCTATACAAACTTGAGTCCATTAAAAAGAGATGATTTAAACATGAACTGGAATGGTTCGCTGATTTCATGAGGTAAATACCATTAAATGGTGAATCTTTGCTACCAGCTCCCTCAAAAAAAGCCATGGTAGACCTACCTGAGAGACCTAAGGAAGCTCAAGACTTCTGTTTGTCAAACTCCTTGCCAGCGGTATCACGGAGAAGGCCAAACAGACTCAAACATCCGATGAGGTGTGGAGAACACTGGGGGAACCTCAAATGCCACCAAAACATGAAAAGCCTGCTGATGTAGATCCAAACGCTCCTTACTCCTGACACACTCCCCAGGGACCAAGCCAGGGGCATATGTGCAGGGCCAGTAGCAGAAGACACACCTACTGAGGCGACGGAAGTGCAAGATTTCTGTTATGTCTTCTTGGGCATTGCCAAACCAGACCTAAGAGAATGCTTAGCTCTCTTCTTCCCCCTCATGACATACACATCCCACTGCACAGGAGGCCATAACCTAAATTAAGCATACGGGGATGATTACAAACAATCATGGCCCCTACATGACAGAGAGAGAGAGCATGATCTAAGGCTGCTTTGTACATAAACCAGTTGCAATGTCCACCCTTTCCTCAGCAAGTACAAATCTCTTGCTTCACATCAATGACAGCAATCAGCAGCCAGCATTCACCTCTTGCAAGAAAAAGAAAATGAGAAAGTTGGGTTAAGGACACAACGGTACATCCATATAGGTTGCAGCCGAAAATCGAAGAGGCTCTAGAACATTAACAAATTCCACTGCCATTTCTATTTGCACTAAAATCATCTCCCTATTCAAAGGATGAAAGGTTTGTGTATACAGAGGAACAAATTTGTTTTCTGCTGCTATTTAGGGGGGGGGGGGGTTGCCAAGATACTATAGGTTCCAAAGGGTTTTACTACAGTACATCTGTAATGCTCATTACAGAGTCCAGAACCAATTATTTAGATACAGTAATTAAATGTCTGTAAAACATAAAGTAAAAAAAATCATGTGAAGCAATCTGGGAACGCATATAAGACTAAGCTTGGAATAGCACACTTATCTTCAACATGATGTATGAAGTAAATGTGCAACAGAAAAGTACAAAAAATAGGAACTATTAAATTTATTAAGATGCCATTATCACTACTCAACTACTGCATAATATAAGGGCTAAAAATGTCAAAGGAGCAAATTATGAATCCTGTATATAAGATGTGGACCATAACTGTGGGCCAATTAATGGATTAGAACTTGCACTAAAATTTTCCACATCACATGTAATTAGCAGACCTCATCAGTTTTTAAGACAAAAATTAATAGCTGTAATAGAAGTAAAATCCAGGATAATTATGGACTTTATGATCTCTAGGATACGTTTCTAATATTTTTTCACAAATCCTTTTTCCCAATACATCAAAATGAATGTAGAATTCATGCTATCAATCAATTAATTAGTATTAAAAATACAAAAAAATACAAATTTTATATAATTTGTATTTTTCCTAGCTACACATACCTACTATGCATTTATGTCCAAAAATAGTGTTTTTCTTAATATCTCCATTACTAATTACTTGATCAGAATGGTACTTTGACAAAGCACTCTATAGACCACCCCCGAATTTTTTATACTATAATTCATATTCAAACTTGAAATTAAAGTGTTTACTCTAGTAATAATAAATCCTAGGTCAAGTGAATTATATATATATATATATATATATATATATATATATATATATATATATATATACATTTATATATATACATATATATACAGTATATGTATA
>NC_090725.1:245563582-245576082 GCF_036898095.1 Palaemon carinicauda | reverse complement strand
GTAGAGGTTCCACTGTATAGGCGATTTTATATCATGTGTTTCCTAAACACGCTAAAAAGCACAATAGAAAACGACAACCAATGTTTTGTTTACGTTTATCTCTGATTAAAACGAAGAAACAGACGCATTTATACATCTGTGTATAGGTTAGTTTTTTTAATCGACAGCAATTTTACCAAGTATAGATTACATGTTGATTTTGTTATTACCAATGTTCTACTTAATTTTTCTTAGAACTTCCAAATAAATGAAAAGAATTCCATTTATATAAGGTTTTTTTTATGACGCCGCCTGAAACGGAAACCTTCCATTTGTTTACGCTCCATCTTCGATCACAATAAACAAACGAACGCAATAAACACACATGGTCAAAGTGCTAACTAATGATATTACAAACATTTAGTAAACATTATGTTATTACAAATATTTTACTTATCGTATCCATATAAATTCCTAAATTCGTAGCAAAGCTGGAAAACTTTTTTTTTCCTTATGCGTTTAATCCAGAATAGCAAAATGCCGCTAATGACAGAATGATAATTTACGATAATTCTAAACTGTTAAGAAAGATAATTGTCCTTTCCATATCCAAAATACTTTTCCTAACTTCAGTTATAAGTCAACTTGTACTCACCTCAATTATGGAACCATATGCAAAAAAGGTAAAAGAAGAAGAAAGTACTAAGACTATTTTTAAAGTCATCAAACAATTAGGCTACCGCTATTACGTTCGATGTAACAGAGAGAGAGAGAGAGAGAGAGAGAGAGAGAGAGAGAGATGGTCTTAAATGTACTAAACAATAAATATGATAGGTTATAACACATTGGTGCTTATGTAATATTAACTGTGTTGATGGTTTGAATAAATTAAGAAATGGTGTAAACAATTCTTTGTTAACGTATTCGTACGCGCATATTCGTGAGAGCGGAAGCTAGACATCAGCTGATGTGATCACAGCCAAAAAGTAAAACAAAAAGAAGTCAGCAATACTCGATTTTTAAAACATACCCGAAATTTAAAAACATAAGTACGTGTTTTATTATAACGCAGTTGACTATTTAAAGAGTAAAAATTTCCTGGAATAGAATGGTGTTTCCTAAAAAATAGTGGTTTGCTGACGAAATCGGATACCGTATTTTAAGCTATGATTGAAATGGATGTATACACGGTATAATTTTTTTGTTTTGTATTAATTGACACTTTAAGAAAACCGATTTTGGTTTCTTCATCTATTTATAAGTATTGTATAACACGAGAGAGAGAGAGAGAGAGAGAGAGAGAGAGAGAGAGAGAGAGAGAGAGAGAGAGAGATACAGCTGTTGTAATCGAATGCCGTGTTTTTGTTTTGCGAACCTCCTGAAGCGAGGAATTTATCGCCACAACTAACAATATCCATGTTAATTTCATTCTTAGACTCAAGTTGCCATACGTGAACTAAGGTTTTATTTCTTACGGAGAGAGAGAGAGAGAGAGAGAGAGAGAGAGAGAGAGAGAGAGAGAGAGAGAGAGAGGGGATTTCTGGCATCAAATCAATCTCTCTCTCTCTCTCTCTCTCTCTCTCTCTCTCTCGAGAGAGAGAGAGAGAGAGAGAGAGAGAGAGAGAGAGAGAGAGAAAGAAAGAGAGAGAGAGAGAGAGAGAGATTTATTTTACCGTCTACTCTACAAAACCAATCTTTGCAAATCAAATGTATACTGTTCCAAATATGACAAAATATTGCCGACTCGTTACCGAAGTTTAGGCCATTCACTGCCAATAAACGAACCCAGTCTACTTGTGAAAACCTTGAACGCCCGAAGGGAAAAATAAAGCTTTTATATATACTGTACTAAACAAAAATAATGCTTTAATATACCATCATTAACACTGCCATTAAAATTATCGAAAGGTTGGAGAAAGATAAAGATTGCTGAGAACATAACCACAATTCTGTTTACATTTTGTCAGCTGGACTCGCACAGTTAACAGTTGATTTCATTGTTGATGTGGAATTTTATCCTTAAATAGGCTTTTTATTATGAAATTATGTTAATAAGATGTAATGTTAATATTGTTTTGTAACATTTATTATAAATCACCGTATTTAGGGCTACCAATAGACTTAAAAAGACAATATATTTGATACGTTTTGTAGTCCTTGACTAGCAGACTTTGAACAGCTTCCCAGATACAGAAAATTTATTTTTGAAAAATAGCGATCACATAAAAGGGGAATCGTATAATTCGAACACGTATAATTCGGGACCCTACTGTATATATATATATATATATATATATATATATACATATATATACATATACATATATATACATATACATATATATACATATACATATACATATATATATACATATACATAATATATATATATATATATATATATACACATATACATATACAGTACAGTAGAACCTCGGTTTACGAATTTAATTCGTTCCTAATGCGAACTCTTAGACCGAAAAATTCGTATCGCGAAACGAATTTCCCCATAAGAATGTTATAAAATCGAAATAATTAGTTCAACCCATTTACAAAAACCAATTTTCACAAATTTTTCCTTACACATACAGTACTCTACTGTACTCTACACAAAATTATTAAAATATTGCAGTCATTTAATGATGAAAATATGGATATGCATGCACAGTAAACCTGAACTTTACCTTAGAGGAGTGTCGCTGCTGGCTTGATGGAGACGAGAGGAGGGGAAGGAGGAGGAGGGGGTTACTGCTTGGAGGGAGAATCTCCCTCCATGAGAACTTCAGGAACGTTGACTGGAGTTCTCTTGCGAGAATGGCGTTCACTATCACTGGTTTTGCGTTTGCGAGACTCTTGGTCGTTGTCTTTCACAGTTCTTTTCTCCCCCTTCACAAGATATTTTTCAAGAGACACCTGCTTTTGTCTGTTCTTTAAAATTTTATAGAAGTGACCCACCCCATTATCGACTAATAAATTTATTGCACGGTCTGTTTCAGCCTTATTCGGGACATTTTCCTCAAGAAAACTTTTCACGTCTTCCCACTTCTTTAAAAAATCTTTTATCTCACTCGAAGACAGTGATTGTGCAGTGCCTCCCTCCTCGTAAATGGTTCTTGCCTTCTCGCAAATCATGTTCTCATTTACTGAATCTCCTAAGAGCTGCTTCTCATTTAACCACACTATTAATAAATTTTCTACGTCATCAAGAATAGGTGGCCGTTGTTTTGATAACGACGATACACCTTTAGCTACTTTAGCGGCCTTTATTTCTTCTTTTTTCTTTAATATTGTGCATATCGTCGACTGCGAGCGATTGAAAAAACTAGCAATGTCTTTCACACGCATGCCTTGGTCATGCTTCTCGATGATCTCCTTCTTCATCTCGATCGTTATCATCAGCTTCTTCTTACTGCTTTCCTTCTTCGACATCTTAGGAGCCATTGTCTATCACAATAATACAGTACAGTACTGTAATCACAAATGAGTGAAAATAAAACAAATCACAAACCAAGTGTAAAAATCACAAAGAAATCGTCCACGAATTCACTAAGTATGTATGCTATCGAGACGGCGGATACTGAGATAATGAACGAGTGAAGGGGGTAATAAAGGGGTTTAGGGGGTGGTAGGTATGCGTGGGAGGAGTCACGTGACTCCATTGTGAGATACGGTCGTTAAGTTATTTCCATGAAAAATGCGATCGGGAAGCGCGGCGTTAACACTTTTCCACAAAAAACGGCGCGTGGGAGGGAAATTTAAATTCGTTAACCGAGACGAATTTTTCAGAGAAAATCCCTTCGTAAACCGAAAAATTCGTAAGCGGAGTCATTCGTAAACCGAGGTTCTACTGTATATATATATATATATATATATATATATATATACATATATATATATATATATATATATATATATATATATATGTATATGTATATATATATATATATAGATATATAGATATATATAGATATATAGATATATATAGATATATAGATATATAGATATATAGATATATAGATATATATATATATAGATATATAGATATATAGATATATAGATAATATATATATATATATATATATATATATATATATATATATATGGGCTCAACCATGTCGTCCTGATGGAAGGTTCCTGTAGGTAGCTTTCTAAGGGATATTTGCTACAGTGATATTCCAGGAGAATTAACCATAGGTCTCCAGAATTCTAACTCCTGGCGCGAGTATCCTTAATATATCTTTAAGGATATCGCATAAAATCAGGGGACGTATTTTTTGATACGACACAGCAATCTTCACCCCGAATAGATTCAACTCTTTGAGGGGGAAGAGTGGTGAACGAAAGGGGAGCCGTTATCAAAGTACCCGGTGGACCCCCTCCCCGTACTCCTACGGCCCATCATTCCTTTCAATTGTAGCATTTAAGCTAAGTGCGCGCCCAAGTTTCTCTCGGTGTTGTTACGGTTTATTGGATTTTTATCATGCAATCTCCAGCATCTTCATCCTCTGGAAAGTTGAGTATTTGATCTTTCCTGTGTATAATTTTTAGCTCCCTTCTCACAGTTGTATTTGTATAATTTAAGTGTGTTAAGTGGAGCGCAGCCATCTCCGGAGGCGGCCATTTTGAGACTGCTGTTGCACGCCATAAATGCAAATTATTTAGTTAGTAGTGCGACGCTCCCGGTATTTAGCTATAAAGAAACTTTTAGCTAGTCAGGCAAATTATAGTAGTGAAGATTGCATACAGTACATATAATATTTCCTCTTCCAATATGTAACGTTACTTTCGTATGCCTAACCCGTTCGGTATACGTTAGTAATGTGAATCCCATTGTTTAACCTCTTGTATCGTTTCCTATTAATTCGGTTGGTGATATATATCCCCTAGAATTTATTGGTATAATTCGATACGTTTCTCTTTTAGAGAAAAGAGGATAAACCATACCTCCCCCCTGAACGCCGCCATCCCAAGCGGCAACCCTATCTTTTGTCATCGCCACCGGGTAGTTAATTCTGGCTTGACTTAGATAGTTTTACCGTCGATCTTCTTTGCCGCCGAGTATCCCGGCTTCAAAGTATGATGGTAAATAGTGTACCGTATTGTCTTGCAGCTGACAATGTCCCCGACAGGGGAATTATGATTCCTCTGCCGCCCACGACGGTGTCGCCATGGGAAGCTATGCTTCCTTAGTTTACAACTGAAAGTAGGCGGCATACCTGCCATCGCCTTCCTCCCCTGCAAACTATAAGACCCTTTTCCCTCCCCCCTCTGTCCTTTAGTGTCGGCCTAGCCGTCACAACATTCTTTTGGCTGGTATTCTACAATCATCCCGGCTTGCTGGGTTGACTAAGTTTCCGGCCGGGACCCTATCAGCGGCGATTAGGTTGCCGCCTCGGCCAACTCCTCCTTATGTCCTTCCTTCACCGGAAGCGAATGCCCCGGGGGGAAAGACTGAGCCGGCCCTGACGGTTGCCGGTGGGAAACCCATTATACCGTTGAGAATTCTTCAGTCCTCTCTTGGACTGCCATCCACAGACCTAGCAACCGGCAGTACAGCCGGCAGCAAAAGTTGTTGCTGGATGGAAGCTAGAATGAGATGCAATCCTCCCCTTCCATTAGAAATCACATTCTGGCAAGGAGACAGTAGACGACAGTAGCCCTCCTACACTTCCATTTATTGTGCTAAACCATAATAATAAGAAATCCTCCTTTCCATTCTTTCTCTCTCTATATCACTTAGTGTTGCCAGGCACTAGCCTAACCCCTGTAGTGTACCGGTAAAACTACACTATACAACAATACAGTAGCCAGTAAAACTGCAGTATATAACAATACAGTAGTTGGAAAACTACAGTATATAACAATACAGTAGTTGATGTATTTCCAACATACTCTGTGTATCCTTTCACAGTCTATTGTTGGGACCGCATAACATGCTGAGGTTGAAGCATTCCCTCAACACCCTGATGAATCCTTTGATTATTGGGACACTCATGAAACACCGTTCAGTATTAATATTCTACAGGTGGAGGAGTTGGTATAAATATTCACTAGCTCCGACTCTACTTACGAGAGTTATTCCACTCTGTACTTTCCCTTATAAGGAATTTAAATATTAATATTGACAGTTCTCAGCAATTGCCTGTGAGAGGAAACACAGATATGTGTCTTTCCTATTTCCTTTCTAGCTTACTATCCTAAGCTATTAAATATAATAGTAAGTATTACTATTTTTAAGTAAGCATTATATCAATAATATAAACAACTGAGTACTCATTTCCCCCTTTTTCTCCCTTACAGGAGGAGCCAATGGTGAAGTGTACAGTTGTGTTCTGCAACCACAAGAGTAAGGACTTTTGTGAGTATACGATGTACAGGTCTCATGCCCCCTGATGCATCGTATCTGAATCCCTGACGTACTGGGACCGGAAGGGTTGCTCCAACTGCTTGACATTGCTCACCGACGGCTTTGGAGAAGATATCTCTGACACCACGGAGTCAAGGGATACAGCAAGGGAAACACTTCGAAGGTGAGTATGAGGCTTCCAGAAGAACTCTCCAGGACCTTACAAACCTAACGAATCTCTGAAGTGCCCATTGTTCCCTAAGGCTCAATCCAGTACAGTTGTGCCTCAGGTACAGGTCCAGCATCCCTTTATCCAACGGAAAGTGGACGCGGATATCAACAAGGCACTGTAAGGCGCGGATATCAACAAGGCACTGTAAGGCTTGGTCATCCACCAAGAACGGATGTCGGAGGTGTCCACTGACACCGAACAGGACCTACTGCAAGAAGGCCCTGAAGAAGAAGTGATTCAACCACCCACGGAGGAAGAAGGATCCATTTCGACGGTGACTGAGGACCCTCAGCTCACTGTGTCGGCATATCAACCTATGCCGTCGTCAACCTCTTCAGCCCCAACTCCCCAACTAGCTATACAGGTCGGCAGAAGCGAAGCGCTCCTAGAGTCAATCCAGCAGATGTTGACACTGTTCCAGAAGGAACAAGAGGAGAATAAGCAAGATCTCAAAGAGATGAAGAGAGAGGTACAGGAAGGGAAACGCCCTGGCGCTTCCAGGGGCTCTGCTAAGCCCCTTAGAATATCTGACCTCCCTCACTGCTCCGAAACCAACCCCTGGAGGTATACGGAACACGTGCCCATGATGAATGGGAGGTTTTATATCTCCGAGAAGTTGGGGGCCAAACCCCTTGAAGATCTTCAATTCTGGCCCAGCTTTCAGCGTACCCAGATTGCTACGTGAGACTGCGAGATGAACCTGCATCCCGTGAGACTATACCAAAGGAAGTCATTGTCTTCGAACATGACAAGGCACAAGCCATCCTTACCAAGACCCTGAAAGGAGCCAGATATACCAACTCCAAAGACTCAGCATTGGGCAAAAAGCACCCAACCTTCATTGCTCCTTCCTCCAGAGCCTTCCCCCTTTTGGGGAGAGCCCTAGACTGTGTCATGAGAGCAGTCGAAGAGGGCAAACCCTGCCCAATTCTAGAGAAATGCAAACCATTATCTCTAGCTATGCCCACCTGCAAGGAGAAGGGGAAAGAGGTACATCTAACCTTCTCCGTCACAAAGTTGGATCCGGAGATAGCAGTCCAGCAGTATAATGAGAACCTTCCAAAGTTGCCAAACCATCTTTTGAGAAGGGAACAGGAGATGAAAGAAAGACTTGCCGCCTCCCTGTCTCATTAGAACTGCTTGGAAATGTGTGCAGGCCTTAAATAACGCCCCACCCTTGTGATGGACTTGTATGCTTTTGTCAGGTCGAAAAGGACCTGCAGAGAGCATGTGTTTGCCGCAGCAACGGTGAAACACGAACCCAGAAAACTGATTTCATCATGTATCTGGGGCGCAGACCCTTTCCCACAGGAAGTGATCCAAGAAGTCATTGCCAAAGCCACCACGGAGAATAGGAACCTTCTCCAAAAGTGGGGCATGTCCTCAAAGAGGAAATCTTCATTAGACCTGCACAACTTCCGACCGTGACCATGACCACTGTGCCTCAACAGCTGGTAGCCCAGTCACCTGTGTTTAATCCAGGCTTTGAAAGGCACTCAACCACCTTTCGGCCCTACAAAGGTAAGGGCCCAAAAAGAGGATCCTCCGGAAACCCCCCAAGGGTGGAGGAGGACGCGGTCACGGAAATAAGTCCTCAGGAACCTCTAAACATTAAGAGGTTCCAGGTAGGAGGCAGACTTTTCCAAATTACGAATGGACTTGGTTGGAAATGGAACAAAAATCCACCCCACTTTTCCAGAATTCTTCCAACACTCCACCCCCTTGTTGGAAGAATATACCTCAGAACTCTTGAACAAGAAGGTAATAAGAAAAGCGAAGTCCATCAAATTCCAGGGAAGGCCGTTTTGTAGTCTCAAGAAAGACTCGGACAAACCCAGAGTCATTCTAGACTTGTCTCCACTCAACAAGTTCGAGAACAACAAGTTCCGGATGCTTACATTGCAACACACAAGGACCCTTTTACCAAATGCTTACTGGCACCTACCAGTCAGTCGCCCCCTCTCCTCCTACCTAGGATTCAGGCTACAGAAGACAAAATATGTCTTCACAGCCATGCCCTTTGGACTACATATAGCCCCAAGGGTATTCACAAAGCTAGCGGACACAATCGTCCAGCAACTACGCTCCGAAGGAGTACAAGTACAGTAGTAGCATACCTGGACGATTGGCTGGTGCGGACAGCATCCAAGACTACTTGTCTGGAAAGGTGATCCAGTTCCTGGAACACCTGGGCTTCAAGATCAATCGCTAGAAGTCTTGTCTTTCTCCAGCTCAGAAGTTTCAATAGTTAGGATTCCATGGGAACTTGCAGTCACACCACCTCTCCATTCCATTAAAGAAGAGAGAAATAGTGGCATCTATCAAGAGACTAATCCAACACAAGAGGATTTCAAGACGCCAACAGGAAAGAGTATTGGACTCTCTCCAGTTCGCAGTAATGACAGACTCGGTGCTAAAGGCACAGCTAAAGGATGCGTCAGGAGTCTGGAGAAGAGATCAACAAAGGTTGACCCCGACGGGATTGTGCATGCTATTAAGGCCGTGGTCAACAAATAAGAGCCTAGCACGGATAATTCTCTTGCAACCACCACAAACATCAATGGTGATACACACGGATGCCTCCCTGGAAGAATGGGGAGGCCATTTGCAAGAAATGAAAGTGCAAGGAATTGGTCACACCAGTTCAAAACTTTTCACATCAACATCTTGGAGGCTATGGCAGTCTTCCTGACGTTAAAAAGACTATCCCCTCGCAGAGCAGTCCACATCAGACTGGTCCTGGACAATGAGGTGATAGTAAAATGTCTAAATCGACAAGGCTCGAGATCACCTCACATCAATCACGTGATGTTAGCCATCTCCCGCCTGGCTAGGAAGAAAAGATGGCATTTATCAGCAGTTGACCTTCAAAGGTTCCGCGATGTGACGACGGATGCTCTATCCAGGCGAAAGCCGATAGAGACAGAATGGTCCCTAGACGCAGACTCATTCTACAGATAGACCTCTTCGCAACGAGCGACAAGAAACTACCTAGTTATGTAGCCCCTTACGAGAACCTTAACCCTTTAACCCCCAGGCTATTTGGAAATTTCCAACCCTTAACCCCCAGGGGGTTATTTTTTTCCCAGCACATTTTTCTGTATATTTTTTTTTAAATTGCTCTAACAGCCTTAATTTTTGTCATAGAGAGGTCAGGTTGGTCTCATTCTCTTGGAAAATGCCTGAATTTTTTCAAAAAAATTATCAAAAATATGAAAAAAATAATTTTTATAGCATTTTTTTGCAAGGACGTACCGGTACGTCCATGGGGGTAAAGGAATGGCTTTTGTGAAACGTACCAGTACGTCCTTTGGGGGTAAAAGGGTTAAGCAGAAGCGATAGACGCCATGTCTCTCGACTGGCACGGATGGAATCGGATTTAACAGTTTCCACCAACCAATCAATCTCCTGCTAAAAGTCCTAAACAAGCTAAGATCCTTCAGAGGAACAGCTACTGTAGTGGCCCCCAAATGGCCCAAAAACAACTGGTTCCCTCTAGCTCTAGAATTGAAACTGAAGCTGTTTCCTCTGCTGAACCCAGTTTTATCCCAACTGGTGCAGAAGTCGACTGTTTACGTCTCATCCTCGAGAGCCAACAACCTACATCTCATGATTTTTTCGCCCTAGCAGCGAACAAAAGTTTGGAATCTCGAAGGACAATATCGACTTCATTGTAGAGTACAAGTCAAGTGCAACCAGGAGACAATGTGAATCGTCTTGGAAGAAATGGGTATCCTTTGTGAAAACAAGGAGACCAAAAGAAATTTCAACAGATTTCTGTCTCTCTTTCTTCATTTACCTACTTGAACAAGGCCTGACTTCCACTACGATAACTGCGTGTAAGTCAGCCCTGACTAGACCTCTTCTATACGCCTTTGAGGTGGACCTTACAAGCAAAACCTTCTATAAGGTGCCAAAAGCATGTACTAGACCCAAGCTGGCAACCCCTCCAAAGCCCATTACATGGTCGTTGGTCAAAGTCTTGCACTATGCTTCGAACCTAAACAATGAGGATTGTACTCTAAAAGAACTAACACAGAAAGTAATTTTTCTGTTCGCAATAGCCTTAGGGGCTAGAGTTAGTGAAATAGTGGCCTTATCTGGGATGTAGGCCATATTCGGTTCCTAGACACAGGAGAACTGAACTCCTTTCCTGATCGTGCCTTTCTTGCCAAGAACGAGCTACCCACCAAGAGGTGGGGTCCTTGGAGAATCTGCCCACTGAAGGAAGATGTCTCTCTATGCCCAATAGAGTGTCTAAGGTCAATCTTCGTAGAACTTCAGACTTCAAGGAAGGACAGCTCTTCCGAGGCAAAACCTCAGGATCAAAATCTATCCGTAAGACAACTGAGAACAAAGCTCACCTACTTATTCGCAGAGCAGATCCTGACAGCTCACCCGCAGGTCACGATCCAAAGAAAATTGCTTCTTCACGGACCTTCTTCCAACACAGGGGCTTTGGTAGACTCCGCTCATACACTGGGTGGAGATCAACCAGATCTTTTACAGACACTATACGAAGCAAGTAAATGAAATAAAACATGTTGTGGTGGCGGCGGGTAGTGTTATAAAACCCCTCGTCTAGCGCTGCGATGAACAGTGAACTGCTTTGGGACTTTCCAGTGCATCGGGTGCATGGGTACATTTACCCTCGAGTGCAAATCACAACGATGATTAACACACTGTTCCATATAGGTGCATATCTGACCGATAATACCCGTGCCGAGTGAACGTTGCATTACGGTGTTCATGCATTTCCAAAATCTGTAAAAATCAGTCAGATTTGGTTTCACATCTCCATTGAGTGGCATCATTTCGATGAAATTACATATTTTTCCGACAAGAGAAAATATGGACCCTGATGTGTTTTCAATGCCGGATCAGATTCATACATGATTGTAACTACATTTGATAGTCTAGTTGCAAGGTAAAATACTAAACGTATTCGCGTCTTATTGCTGCTATCTCAGTTACCTACGAATAAAGCATCCCAGAGTTTAAATTAAACCCTAGAAGGGCCCAACATGAAATCAGAGTACAGATTTCCAAGGTATGAGAAGGGTAATCTCTAAGTATTACCTTTCGTTTCTATGGAGATACAAACTTTGAATCCTTATAGTCGAAGTCGACACTTTCCCTGCAGGGGGCAGGAAGCGCTAAGCTAGTTCCAAGCTTAGCGGATATGACGAACAACGGTAATGTCATATATAAAGGTCTAGGAGACCATATAAGGAACTCATTCAAAGTAAAGGCACTTAAACAAACCCACAGATATAGTACTTTCAAGTTAATTCTCTCATAAGCTTTCATCAGGACGACATGGCCGAGCCCAAAAAACGGATTTTGAGCGAAGTGAAAAATCTACTTTTGGGTAAGAAAGCCATGTCGTCCTGATGGACCCATCCTTCTTTCTTAAAATGAACCCCACCCGAAACTACCCTATCTGCAGCTATTCCGGCTTAAATGCAACTAGGAATGATGGGCCATAGGAGTACGGGAAGGGGGTCTACCGGGTACCTTGGTAATGGCTCCCCTTTCGTTCGCCACACTTCCCCCTCAAAGAGTTAAATCTATTCGGGGTGAAGATTGCTATGTGTCGTATCAAAAAATACGTCCCCTGATTTTATGCGATATCCTTCAAGATATATTAAGGATACTCGCACCAGGAGTTAGAATTCTGGAGACCTATGGTTAATTCTCTGGGAATATCACTGTAGCAAATATCCCTTAGAAAGCTACCTAAAGGAACCTTCCATCAGGACGACATGGCTATCTCACCCAAAAATAGATATATATATATATATATACAGTAGACCCCCGCCATACGACATTAATCCATTCCGGAGTTGGTATCGTATGGTGAAAATGTTGTATGGCGGGCAATAGAGTATCTAATGTGTGCAAAACCCCAGGTAAAAACATCAAAATTTTATATACATATTA
>NC_090725.1:245516082-245558582 GCF_036898095.1 Palaemon carinicauda | reverse complement strand
TTTGCTAAAACCGGGGCTTATTTACAAATCGAAAAACCCTCGCGCTTTGAAAAATAAAAATAAGAATCTCCTTCCCGTGTACTGGATGCATAATCCAAAAGCATGGATTACGAAGATGCTGACCTCTAACTGGTTCCACCAGTGTTTTATCCCGCAAGTCAGTAAATATCTCTTAGAGAAGGGCTTGCCATTTAAGATCCTTTTCCTTATGGATAACGCTGGTGGACACGCAACTGATCTGTCGCATGAGGGCATTCAGGTTGAGTTCCTGCCACCCAACACAACGTCATTAATTCAACCGATGGACCAGGGGGTTATCAGGGCGTTCAAGGCCCTCTACACGAAGAATACCTTGGCGGACCTCGTTGCGTGTGTGGATGCTGCCCAAGATGATGAGGATGAAACATTCAATTTGAAGGCGTACTGGCGGAAGTACACAATGCCTGCAGAACATCCAAAAGGCACTGAAAGAAATGAAACCTGCTACTGTTAATGCGAGCTGGAAGAAGTTGTGGCCCCAGATTGTTTACGACGACAAGGGATTTACACCTGCTGAGATTCAACACTCTGCAATACGGAAATCTGTGCAGTTGGCTGCGATAATTGGAGGTGACGGGTTTGGCGACATGACGACTGAAGACGTCGACGAGTTGTTGGACTGCCATTCCCAGCCGCTAACTGACGCAGACCTTGAAGACCTGACGAAATCGGCCAGTGAAGAAGACAGTGAAACACAGGAAGAGACCCAAGAAAATGTCGAAGGAACAGGCTTAACATTAGAACGGGTTGCCAAGCTCTGCAACCTTGCGAAGGAGTTGAAAGAATTGTTGCAAGAGTGGGACGAGGATATGGTTCATTCTATGCAATTCTGTAACAAAATCGATGAAGACATGACTCCCTACAGGATGCTCTTCGAGCGAAAAAAGAAGCAGCGGCAGCAACTTCCGATCACAATGTTCTTCCAGCCTCGCTAAAAAGAGCCAGTTCCTCCTGCTACTATGCCTTCGGAAGAAATTGAAGAAGTGTCCCAGGAAGAAGTTGAAGAGGTGTCCCAGGAAAAGACACCTCCGTCTGAAGACGTAAAATACTATCATTAGCTGCACAGTAGAAGACATCATCAGCTTCATCATCATCATTTCTATTGTGCAGCAAATTCATCGCCATCATCATTCAAGTTTTTCTTCAACTTCTTTCGTGGTGAGTACAGTAACAATCTTTATTTTTTTATACTACTTTAATATTCTAACATTTTAATATTTGTGCCTGTTTTAGTTTAGGGTACTGTAGTACATGCATTAAGTGTTCTGTACATTAAAGGGTAGTTTGTTAACAGTACTACGTAAAGGGAAGGTTTTAAAAGTCTAAATATACATGTTATAACCTATCATTTTTTTGTTTACATTTAAAACAACTCTCTCTCTCTCTCTCTCTCTCTCTCTCTCTCTCTCTCTCTCTCTCTCTCTCTCTCTCTCTCTCTCTCTCTCTCTCTCTCTCTCGTAAATTATCATTCGGTCATTAGCGGCAGTTTGTTATTGTTGATTAAACGCAAAAAAAAAAAAGAAAAAAAATTGTTTTCCTACTTTGCTACGTATGTAGGATTTTATATAGATACGGTAAATAATATTTGTAATAACATATTTACTAAAAGCTTTTAATATCATTATTTATCACTTTCATCATGCGCGTTTAATGCCTTCGTTTGTTTATTGCGATCGAAGATGGAGCGTACAGCAAACAAATGGAAGGTTTCCGTTTCAGGCAGTCATAAAGAAAAACATTATATAAATGGCATTCATTTCATTTATTTGGAAGTCCTAAGAAAAATTAAGTAAAACATTGGTAATAACAAAATCAACATATAATCAATATAATCAATGCAAAAACTAACCTATACACAGATGTGTAAATGCATTTGTTTCTTCATTATGATCAGAGATAAACGTAAACAAAACACTGGTTGTCATTTTTTATCGTGCTTTTTGGCGTGTTTAGGAAACGCATGATATAAAATCGCCTTTAATATTTGTGCCTGTTTCAGTTTAGGGTACTGTAGTACATGCATTAAGTGTTCTGTACATTAAAGGGTAGTTTATTAACAGTACTACGTAAAGGGAAGGTTTTAAAAGTCTGAATATACATGTTAAATAAATAGGTAAATATGGTGTCCCTACTTCGCGGATTTTCAGCTATCGCGGTCGGGTTTGGAACCTATCTACCGCGATAAACGAGGGTTCACTGTATATATATATATATATATATATATATATATATATATATATATATATATATATATATATATATATATACAGTGATGCCTCAGGATACGAAATTAATCCGTTCAGGATGCGGTTTCGTATCCTGATATTTTCGTATCCTGAGTCGCGTTTTACATGTAAATAGCCTAATCCGTTCCAAGCCTTATAAAAAGTCACCTTTTCTTTCATAAACATGCTAAACTGTAGTAATAAACATGCAATGCAGCCATTTCTATCATTCAATAATTAACACAACCGTTAAAAACAGCCTAATCCATTCCAGAAACCACTATGAGATTATTCAATAATGTAGTTATAGCCAAGTTATCCCCCTCAAGCCCAAAGAAAACGGTCCGTTTTCTTTACTACGGTACGTACTGTATAAAAGTTACGGTACTGTATGTACGTAAAGCATTTAGATCAGTGAAGGTGTATTGTTACTGTACCTGTACGTACACCTAAATTAATGATTGATACTGTACCTGTACACTCTGAAAAAAAGGTTACAGTTAATTAGTGTAACAAAAAAGTTGAAACTTACCTTTTGATTGAGACGATGTCCGATAGCGAAGTCGCGGCAGAGGAGGATGGCATAAGGGAGAAAACGTAACAAGTGACAGACTACGTACAGTAATTTACACACTTAACACATTAACACTTAAACTTTACGAAATAAAAAAATGGCAGAAATAATTAACACTTAACATTACGTATGGAAAACTATAAAATAAAAGAAAAAATTACTTTAACACTTAACGGTAACATAAAACTTAAAATTGAATTTTTTTTTTTTTGCTTTTTTATAACTTTATGTTTTTCTTATTTTCTAAATCTCTTCTACTTCTTCATCACTTTCTTTTTTCTGTTTCTTTTCTTTACTTTCACCTTCTACTTCTTCATCTCTTTCTTTTTTCTGTTTCTTTTCTTTACTTTCACCTTCGTCTTGGCCTACTAATACCGCTGGCCTCTTTAATAAGAAACTATCCATTGAAGCTTGTTTCTGCCTACTTTTCAACACATTTCTAAAATGCGTTAGGCAAACGTCATTGCAGTGTTGAAGCGCACGGTTGGTATAAACTTTTTCTGGATGTTCCTTTTCGACGTAGTCTGCCATTTTATGGAAACATGCAAGAATTTCCTTGATGTCTGTCGTTTTCAAAGGTGCAACATCCTCCTCATCACCGCTAGAGAACTGCTCTTGAACATCACTCACTTGCATCGTCTCCAACTCCTTCAAGTCGTCCGTCGTCAACTCCTCGTGGTGCTCCTCGATAAGTTCATCGATATCTTCCGCGCTAACTTCCAGCCCCATGGACGTACCAAGATGTACGATGTCAGCCACCTCAGACTGCTGAATTGGTTCAGGATCGTCAACGATCTCGGCTTCTCCTCCAGGCTTCCCGAACCCCTCGAAGTCTCGTGCAGAGACAGCATCAGGCCACAGCTTCCTCCAAGATGAGTTTAGGGTACGCCTCGAAACTTCCTGCCAAGCGAGATCGATGAGTTTGAGGCATATCACGATGTTGAAGTGATCTTTCCAAAATTCACGCAGAGTGAGGTTTGTACTCTCTGTGACTTGGAAACATCTCTTGAAGAGATGCTTCGTGTACAATTTTTTAAAATTAGAAATAACTTGCTGTTCCATGGGCTGGAGGAGAGGGGTGGTGTTAGGCGGTAGATACAGGACCTTTATGAAGGAATACTCGGCCAGAAGATATTCCTCGAGGCCAGGAGGGTGAGCTGGAGCATTGTCCAACACCAGCAGACCGAAGCAGACATTCACCCAATCAATGAACAGTTGCCTCGTTACCAAGGCTTTTGCATTCGCCTTCCACATCACGGGAAGGTTCTCCTTAATGACTTTGTGGGCTTTGAAGGCTCGGGGATTTTCTGAATGGTACACCAGCAGGGGCTTTATCTTGCAGTCCCCACTGGCGTTTGCACAAAAAGCAAGGGTAAGCCTGTCCTTCATAGGCTTTTGTCCGGGTAGCCTCTTCTCCTCCGCCGTGATGAATGTCCGACGAGGCATTTTCTTCCAGAAAAGCCCAGTTTCGTCGCAATTGAAAACTTGCTGCGAACTGTAGCCTTCCTGCAGAGTCAACTCTTCGAACGTTTTAACAAAGGCTTCGGCGGCCTTCGTGTCCGAGCTGGCTGCCTCCCCATGCCGTACCACTGAATGGATGCCAGTCCTTTTCTTGAACTTCTCGAACCACCCACGAGAAGCCTTAAACTCTGGGGGTTCCTGCTGGGATGTTCCTTCTCCTGCTCCTTCTTTGGCCTGAGCACGCACGAGATCACCGAAAATGGCGGAGGCCTTCTGGCAAATTGTAGTCTCAGTGATGGTGTCTCCTGAGATCTCTTTGTCTTTGATCCACACAAGAAGCAGCCTCTCCATCTCGTCATGCACGTGCGTTCTCTTGTTGGAGAAAATAGTGACGCCCTTAGAAGGTGTTGCTGCTTTGATGGCCGCCTTCTGCTTCAGGATGGTGCCTATCGTAGACGGATTCCGGCCATACTCCTTGGCGATCGCACTTAAACGCATGCCAGACTCGTACTTTTTAATGATTTCAAGTTTTGTCTCCATCGAGAGCATCGTCTTCTTCTTCTTTCCTTCGGCAACATTCTTGGGACCCATGGCTACAGTAATACGTAATATAATACACTACGTAACGTTATATACAGTCTATGTATAGTAAACACTAATACAGTACAGTGCACAGTAACGAATGTTTATTAACGATAACACGTGGCGTACGAATGTACTGTATATTAACACTAAGTCAAACAAGCGAAAGCACACAACACAATGTCTGTTAACGATACCGCGGTCGGAACGAAAAGAGAGAGAGAGAGATAAACGCCCGTGCGTAGGCAAGCTGGGATAGTTGCCGACCAATAGGAAAGCAGGATCTTATGGCGTCAGCTAGCGTCTGAGTAGGGAGATAACCAATGGGTGAGCGGGAGGCTGTAAGTGAGTCTACCCAAGTTCAAAGTCAGGCGGCGCACGCTTTTTAAAATTACTCTCGGCGAAGAGTTGGGATCTCGTAAGGTTTTCGTATCCTGAAATTTTATCCGTATCCTGGGGCATAAAAATCTTCGAATCACTTTTCGCATCCTGAATTTTTCGTAAGCAGAAACTTTCGTATCCAGAGGTATCACTGTATATATATATATATATATATATAATGTATGTATGTATGTATGTATGTATGTATGTATGTATGTGTATGTGTGTAAACGCAGGGAAATTTCACTTTTCCCTGCGCAACTTTGAATAACTGTTCGTTGTAAATTCAAAATTTGCAATCAAATTTCGGGTCACCTAATAGAAGCTTATGCTATGTCAAATCATAAGAAAGTTACAAATGAGCAAGTTTCCTTCAGGGACAATAATTATGTGGGACGCTTTATATGTTCATTCTCTTTGTGACGAACAAAAAAGAACCATCGGTTTGTTTTCCCGCCGCTCTCTCAAGTGCATGGGAGAGAAAGGTGGGTCTTTCAAACAATAGTCGTTGTTGTGAGTGGACGTGCTTAGGAAAGTCCACATTGATGCCCTTTAGATGGAATTATAAGTTAAGCATCACAGTGTTCTGAGATTTATGGACTTGAAGGGTTGTCAGGGTTGCTGTTTAAATAACAATAGCTAAATAGAGCTGTTAATATGATGAAATATAGACACGTTTGACAATATTGTGAGGGGTTGTGTGCTTCTTTTAACGCCGACTTTCCCCCGGTAGGAACTTGCCAGCAGTCCATGAGGGGACAGAGCCGGACGGTCCTTACAGTGGGAAAGCAAACAGTTCGGTAAGTAATGGATATTATCAAGAGGTCTTTACAATCGAATAAGGGAAAATATATACATACATACATACATACATACATATATATATATATATATATATATATATATATATATATATATATAGTCTCACTGAACAATATTCACATACAATAATGCTTTTTTATTTATATTTATAATTTTGCCAAGACACTGATCGGACCGAGAGCAAACCGAACATGTGTACACCCCAGTGCCTAGACCGAATCGAGAGCAATGCCCGGCTGGAGCATGACTAGACTGATAATATGAATCAACCCTATAAGTAAAAGCCTATAATTGTCCTTGAGCATGATCTCCCTCGGAGACCTCTATCCTCTGCTTGTGCAAGGAATGAATGCTATCCCCCGGCAGGGGAGTGTTGTCCTTTAATTCCTTTCCCTCCTCTGTGGTACAACTCGGATTACTCCCAGTCTCTCCCAGGCTGGGTTCTGGTTCGAGGGTACCTTGGTGTTCAAGTACTTTTGATACCTCAAAGAAACTTGAGGCTTAGGAAGAGGGGAGAGGAGGTGGTTGCGTAATCTCCTACCTGCACCTAGGATCAGATGGGTCATCACTCCCCTTGGAGAATTCCAATGATATGGAAGAAATACCCATGGAAGGAAATGTCGGGGAAAAACTGGTCGGTCCGGAGTCCGCCTGCTTCACCGCTTGGACAAGGTCCGTAAACCAAGGAGCATCTCTCAAGAATGGCATCATTCCCAACTGAGTCCCCGTACCTCCTTCCTTAGGTTTGGTGGTGTGCCAAGAAAAGGGAGGGGCCGAGAGGATGTCAACTTGTGCTTGCCCTTTTGCTCTTTTTCCCTACGGAAGAGAGCGCCGTATACTTTCCTGTAGGAACCCTCAGACTGAGAAGGGAAACCTTTCTTTTGCAGTTGATCTTGCTGTTCCTCTCGTAAAGAAGGCCGACTATAGCGCGTTGGCGAGGTGAGGGTTGATAAAGCGCGATTGAATGAGCGCTCCTCTCAGCTCGCATAGGTAAAGTGTCATCTACCCGAGTGCCCTCCTCTTCCTCTGTGCCACGTGCACTAACAATGTAGAACTCGCCTTTGGTTTAGGCTAAGTTTTTTGCATGCGTGAGTCTATATGGGAAGACTCGCCAAGAAGAACAATGTAAGTAGATGTAGTGGTCACGCCTCTTTTAGGCAGACAAGCTCACACCACCCCCTCACTAGGTGATAAAAGTGCGCAACACTGCACAAGACTCATCCACAAGAAGTTGGTCAGCATACCCACTTCCTAGCACATCAAGAAGAGAAACTCTTGCTCACCATTTCTTCCACTATCTTCCTTACCCATTAGGGAGAGGCAGGGCAGGTGGTTGCTGGGTGCTCACTCACAAACAGCATAGCAAGGATTTCCTTGCGAAATGGAGAAACTGAAGGCGCTAGCTTGCAAGAGCTTGGCCTTGCATGGCACGTAGCAGTATGCTGTGCCCTATGGACATGACGATGAGGGAGAGGAATGCAGGCAAACACCTCCCATTATCACCATCCAGCTCCGAAAAGCTGTGCTCTGATGCACTAGAGCAAGGGATAGAAGAATCCATTACCTTTCGATGGGTACCGCGAGGGTGGGGAGAACTCAAGGAAAGGTAGTCTCTCCCACAGGCGGAAAGGACGATCAACTCCTTTTGCACCTGACGGCAAATCTCCTCATGGGCTGGGAGCTTGCTGCACAGGAGCTCGTGAAGGGGATCTTTCCTTCGTAAGGGGGGATCGCCCCACACTTGTTGGAGGATGACTTTCCATCGTGATGAAGTTCTAATACCAGGCGGACCTCCGGACAGCTCACTTCGTTTCTCCTCCGGCTGAGTTTGCTCTGGCTGAGCGAACTCAGTCAGAAGACCAATTGCATGAACTGTCCTTGGGATATAGCTGAAGCTAGACCCTGGGATTTCCCCGTAGCACCTGACAAGTCACTCCGAGGAGTTCTTGTCAACAACTGCCCATGCCCACCCGCCCGCTGAAGCAGAGCGAATATAATGGCAACCAGAGGCTGAGATCAAGACAGCTGAGCGCGCACGAGACTCTACGACCTACAGTCTCTCATGGGGGAAGATCGTAATTGACCCCTGGGGGGATGTCTGTTCCCAATGCGTACCCAACCACAAGACCTCTTGTAACCTTTCCTTACACGGAGAACCCGTGAGCCCCATGGATGGCCACAGAAGACGAACTGCTTCATCCGAGAGACTCGCCTACGTCGGCAGCTGGTGCTGCTTCGCTAGGGGAAGCAATGGAGGCCCCTACACGTAAGGTTGTCCCTGAATCGCACGAGCCCCACTTGTACATGTCTAACCCCCAGGGGAGGACGTACGAGCAGTCATCACGGGCAGGTCGAGTCAATGGAGATCGATGGCAAGATTTCTCCGCTCTCCTTCCGCCGCCTACCGAACCTTACCCTCTGGGAGGGTGGCCACTCCTGACACAGCTGGCAAGGAGATTCCTGCATACATGAGTGACCCCTACATGCAGGGCAGAGACCATGAGGATCCATCGGCTCGGCCAACAAAAAGGTGTTGCAACGGCGCCAATCAATGCCAGGACAAACCCACATATTAAGGGATCTTATGAGCAGTCACACTTCAAAGAGAAATAGAATATCAAAAGGAAATTTTTCTTTAGACCAGTTCAATAGGAAAATATTTATTTTGTTTTGGTGGAAGAGTAAAATAATGTCTATACTCCACCAGGGCAAAAATAAAAAGTGGCGAGTGTTTACTAGTGCTGGTGTGAACAAGGTGGTGGGTTACCCCAGCTACCTGACTCAGCTAACTAGCAGAGGGTAGTTACTCCTCGTAAAAGCTTATTGGCAGGTTTTCAGCTAGCGCCGAAATAATACTCCTACGTAAAGAGCGTAAGGTTTTTCTATAGTGCAGGAACAAATGAAATATAAGTGTTCATATAGCAAAATCCAATAACCTGAATTTCCAAAATTCCAAGCAGAGTTCGTAAGTCACGCCCCTTAAGGTAAAGTGATATATTACTAACAGTATTACTATTCTAAAAATTACCTGAATGTAAACTTACTTCTTTGCTGTTTTTTTCGGAGATGAGGGTTGATAAGAAGACAGTTTCTGATGGACTGATCCTTGGTAGCTGACCAGCAAATTCTAATTTTTTACCGATTCCTTTTACTATATCATCTGGCGGGTGCTTTACCACAAAAAGAATATCAAGTAGAAAAGAACATCAATAATAATGGTCTTGGAAAAAGGATTCCAATAATAAATCAATACTGTATTACGAAATTTCATCCTCTTGATTAAATAATCTTTAAATTAAAGCAAATTACTGTACAATAACTAAAAGAAAGTAAAATGATAAAAATGTAAAAGATGCTTACCAATAAGTTAACAAACACAGGTAAAAATGGGTTATTAGGCGGTGGCTCTCCTCTGTATAATTCATGTAGAATAGTAATTGCTGCCAAACGTTGTGTTGGACTTGGTAGAAGGTCTGGCTGTTGAAGCAGAAACACTAAAGCACTTCCTACTGCAATGAGAAAAAATAACCACCTTTAACGTTATTTCTGCCTTAAGTAAATATGATATTTTCATTATAAAATAAAATTTTGAACATACTTTCCCGGTGGATATATATAGCTAACGTCTCTGACGTACGGCAGAAAATTCAAAACTCGCGGGCAATCGTAGATTGGGAAGCTAGGTGTACTACTAGCGCTACCACTCGCCAAGATACTGGAACCATTCCACAAGTCCTCAGGTCTTCTCTGCCCATAGGTCTCTAGAGGGGCGGAAGGGAGGGAGTTTAATTACATATATCCACCGGGTAAGTACAGTATGTTCAAAAATTTATTTCATAATGAAAATATTATTTTTAAACATTAGACTTAGCCAGTGGATATATATATAGCTGATTGAAACCCTTGGTGGAGGGTAAGAGACCAGCAGTAAACAACATAGGAATATAACTCAAGAGTTTTGATAAAAACAAACTTAAGGGTTCGTACCTGATAAGGAAGCTGACTTTTATGATTCTCTGCCTCATTAGTCCGCTATCCTTATGAAGCCCAGCGATCCCCTCAAGGGGCTGAAAGACCTCTAGGAGCTGTCATATCTGGGATGAACACCCCTATGACAGGACCTCAACCAATACCCTTGATATGGGCGCTCTCAAGAAACAAGTTTGACCACCCGCTAAAATCAAAAGATTGCGGAAGACTGTCCCAGTCTCCACATACAACCAAAAAGACAATACAGTAGTTTCAAGAGAAGAAAAAAGGTATTAGGATTAGGGGAATGTAGTGGTAGAACCTTCACCCACTACTGCACTCGCTGCTACGAATGGTCCCAAAGTGTAGCAGTCCTCGAAAAGAGTCTGGACATTCTTTAAATAATGTGAAGCGAATACAGATTTACTCCTCCAAAAGGTTGCGTCCATAATGCTTCGTAGGGATCGATTTTGCTTGAAAGCCACTGAAGTTGCCACAGCTCTGACTTCATGTGTTCTTACTTTCAGCAATCTAAGGTCAGCCTCACCGCAGTGAGCGTGAACCTCTCTAATCAAGAACCTGATAAAATACGACAAGGCGTTCTTTGACATCGGTAAGGAAGGCTTTTTGACCGAACACCATAAGGCTTCAGACTCGCCTCGTAAATTCTTGGTTCTGTCTAGGTAAAATTTAAGAGCTCTCACAGGGCACAGGACCTTCTCTATCTCGTCACCAACCGCATCTGACAGGTTGGGAATCTCAAAAGATTTCGGCCATGGATGGGAAGGACGCTCATTCTTGGCCAAGAAACCAAGTTGCAAGGAGCATACTGCCTTCCCAGTACAGAAGCCGATGTTCTTACTGAAGGCATGAACCTCACTAACTCTCTTCACAGTCGCTAGACTCACTAGAAAAAGTGCCTTTAAAGTGAGATCTTTAAAAGAGGCTAAGTGTAAAGGTTCAAATTTCTCAGACATAAGAAATTTCAGGACAACATCCAGATTCCAAGCTGGTGTCACTATCCGATGCTCCTTGGAAGTCTTGAAGGACTTGAGAAGGTCTTGAAGGTCTTTATTGTTCGAGAGGTCTAGGTTCCTGTGCCTGAAAACCGCAGCCAACATGCTCCTGTAACCTTTAATGGTAGAGGAGGAAAAGTTACGTTCACTCCTAAGGTGTAGCAGGAAGTCAGTTATTTGGGCTATAGAGGTATCAGGCGAAGAAATTAAGGTGGCTTTGCACCAATCTCGAAACACCTCCCAATTGGACTGGTAGATCCTGATGGTAGAGGATCTCCTTGCTCTGGCAATCGCTCTAACTGACTTCTTCGAAAAGCCTCGAGCTTTCGAGTCTCTCTCGATAGTCCGAAGGCAGTTAGACGAAGAGCGTGGAGGTTTTGATGGAACCTTTTCATGTGCGGTTGCTGGAGCAGATCTAACATCATTGGCAGGCTTCTTGGTATGTCCACCATCCATTGATGTACCTCGGTGTACCATTCTCTTGATGGCCAGAGGGGAGCAACCAATGTCAACTTGGTCCCTTCGTGAGAGGCGAACTTTTTTAGGACTTTGTAAAGGATTTTGAAGGGAGGGAACGCATATACTTCCAGGTGAGACCAGTCTAGCAAGAATGCGTCAATGTGGACCGCCTCTAGATTTGGAACTGGAGAGCAGTATGTTGGAAGCCTCTTCGTTCTCGAGGTTGCGAATAGGTCTAAGGACGGACGTCCCCATATCCGCCGTAGTTTCTCGCAAACCTCCTGATGCAGAGTCCATTCTGTGGGAATGACTTGGCCTCTTCTGCTGAGGCAGTCTGCCATCACGTTCCTTTCTCCCTGTATGAACCTTGTTAGTAAGGTGATGTTTCTCTCCTTCGTCCAAACCAGAAGCTCCCTTGCAGTGAAGTAAAGGGATTGCGAGTGGGTCCCGCCTTGCTTGGAGATGTAGGCTAACGCTGTGGTGTTGTCTGCGTTTACTTGCACTACCTTGTTTCGGATTAGTCTTTCGAAACTTTGAAGGGCCAAAAGAACTGCCAGAAGCTCCTTCTGGTTGATGTGAAGACTCTCCTGGTCTTTGGTCCATAGACCCGAGCATTCTAGTTTGCCTAGTGTTGCTCCCCACCCCGAGTCCGAGGCGTCTGAGCACAACACATGGTCTTGGTTTTTGTGTGCTAGAGAGAGGCCCTCCTGAAGTCTGAGATTGACGTCCCACCATTTCAGGCAACTCTTGACCGTCTCTGGAAGCAGAATGGTCACTGCTTTTAAGCCCTTCTTCTTGTCCCAATGCTGGTCGAGGTGAAACTGGAGAGGGCGAAGATCGAGTCTCCCTAGGGAAACAAACTGCTCCAGTGACGAGTGTGTTCCCAGCAGACTCATCCACTTCCTTACAGAACAAATGCCCTTCCTTCGGTAAAGACAAATCTTTATGAGAGCTTGTTCTAGTCTTGTGGGCGATGGAAAAGCCCGAAAAACTAGACTCCGTATCTCCATCCCCAAATAAAGAATTGTTTGAGATGGGGTCAGTTGAGACTTCTCCTCGTTGACTAGGAGACCCAACTCCTTCGTCAGGGCCAAAGTCAATCTGAGATCCTTCAGACAGCGATCGAAGGACGACGCCCTGAGTAAACAGTCGTCTAGGTATAGGGAGGCTCTGATACCTGTCGAATGTAGGAAGCTCGACACGTTCCGCACGAGTTTCGTAAACACAAGAGGGGCGGTGCTGAGACTGAAGCACAGAGCTCGAAATTGGAAGACTTCCTTCCCGTATACGAACCTTAGATAGTGTTGGAAGGTCGGATGAATCGGGATATGGAAGTATGCGTCTTGGAGGTCTAGAGAGACCATCCAGTCGCCTTCCCTTACTGCTGCTAGCACAGACTTGAAAGTCTCCATTGTGAACTTTGATTTCAGAATGAACGCGTTGAGCGCGCTCACATCCAGCACTGGTCTCCAACCCACTGAGTTCTTTGGAACTAGGAAGAGGCGGTTGTAAAAGCCTGGAGACTTGTGGTTTAGCACCTTCTTCACAGCCCCCTTTTTTAACAAAAGGGACACCTGTAGGCGCAAAGCTTGTCTTCTTGCATCCTCCCGGTATCTGGGAGAGAGATCTATCGGCTCTTGGACTAGAGGGGGTTTCTTTACAAAGGGTATTTTGTACCCCTCCTTCAACAAGAGGACGGACCACTGATCTGCTCCTCTTCTCTCCCAAGCCTGCCAGAAGTTCTTCAATCTGGCCCCTACTGCTGTCTGAAGTTGAGGGCAGTCAGACTCTGCCACGACCTGATCTAGCTCCCCTCCTTTTACCTCGTCTTCCATCAGAGTGAGAGTTGCCTCTGTTGGAGGCTCTACCACGAAAGGGAGGAATAAACTTCAATGCAGGGGTGTCCACCTTCAGTCTGCTGCCTGAAAACGACGAAGGCAGCACCTTGCGAGCCGTTTTAGATACCAGGTCATGGGTGTCCTTCAAGGCTAGCGATGAAGCTATTTCCCTCACAAGCTCTTGGGGAAAAAGCGAACGAGAAAGCGGAGCAAACAGAAGCTCCGACTTCTGGCAAGGAGTAACTCCCGTAGCCAGGAAGGAGTACAACGTCTCTCTGTTCTTAAGGACACCCGCCGTAAAAAGAGCAGCAAGCTCATTAGATCCATCCCTTACGGCTTTGTCCATGCAGGACATAATCTGAACCACAGGCTCATTATTACTAAAAACAGACACTTTCTTACTCAAGGCTCCCAATGCCCAGTCTAGAAAGTTGAACACTTCAAAGGCACGGAAGACGCCCTTGAGCAGATGGTCGAGTTCCGAAGTGGTCCAAAAAATCTTCGCGCGTCTCATGACCAGATGACGAGGAGAGTCTACCAGGCTTGAGAAGTCCCCCTGGGCAGAGGCAGGTACTCCCAAGCCGAGAACTTCTCCTGTCTCATACCAGACGCTCGAACGAGAAGCAAGCTTAGCTGGGGGGAAGGCAAAGGCTGACTTGTCAAGACTCCATTTTGGACTGCAACCAGTCTCCCAGCAAACGCAAAGCTCTCTTAGACGACCGAGAGAGCACCAATTTAGTAAACAGGGGAGCTTGTGTAGACGTCACTAAAGTGAACTCTGAAGGAGGAGAGCGTGGTGCAACAGGCACAAAATGTGAAGGAAAAACTTCCTTAAAAACAGTCATAATCTTTTTAAAATCTAAAGATTGTTGGGAGGATCTAGGTTCCTCTTCCTCTGACAAGGTATCCAAAGGTACAGCTGTGGAAAGGGGATCATCCACTTCCTCCTCAGAAAAAACTTCATCCGGAAGGTCGACATGCTTGCGAGGCGGAGAATCAACAAAGTGTCGGGAACTGTGTGGAACAGCTTGACAGCCTGCATAAGCCTGTCGATGGGTAGCAGGAAGAGAAGGAAGATCGATGTCACGTCGGGGCTGCATCGACTGACGTTCAACATCACGTCAAACCTGACGCTCAGCGTCACGTTTGGCAGCATGCTGAATACTGGAGGTCACGTGAGTGTGACGTGAAACTTCACGCTTGGAAGCATGGTGAGAAGGGTCACGCTTATTAGAACCGTGACGCTCCGCAAGCGAGGGTTCCTGTCGTTCATGGGCTGGACGGTAAGACTGCATGAATGAGGAAAGTCTCATCTGCATGTCCTGCAGCATGCTAAAATTAGGGTCAGTCACAAGTGTGTCAGAGCGTGACTTTGGTAACGTCCGTTCCGCAACGTCATTGATGACAACGGGAGCAACAGCACTCACGTCACGTCTGGAACGTCCAGACCAAACCACAGAACCGTGACCCTGCAAAGGGGTCTCCAGAGCAACCATACCAGACGTTTTAAGGGGATGTTTGGCAGGTGTACCTTCATCCGATGAAGGCAGACGTTCTGGACTGCTCCAATGACTGCAGCCAGGACGTTGACTTTGATCTGAAGGGATTAACTTCCTCTTGAGAGGTCTGGAATCCTGACGCCAGTTTTTTCTACTGACGTTAACGTCATCAGAGGATGAGGAGAACTTGGCCTCACCTCTCCCATGATAAGGGCGATCGTTACGTGCAACGTCAACCACAACTCGTGAGGGGACGTCTTCGTGGGTTAAACCCCCCCCCCCTCACACACACCTGTGCTTGAGCTCACTTTGCTCAGAGGTAGGACTTCACGGGGGATAGGGCTGGCGGGCAAGTTTGCTTAAATATCTAAGGTTTGTATAGTTAGGAAAAATACAAATTACCTACGAAATTGTCATTTGTTCCGTAACTGAAATACAAACCACGCTATTTAATATGGGTGACTCACCCCTTAGGAAGGGTGGTAAGTCCCAGCCAGTACTGGCTTTTGGCTTTGCCCAGGGACTCAGTATCCGAGTGTGTCAGCACTCAACAATAAGGAGTCCCTGCACCTCGCTAGAACCATGCTGCGCAAGGGCTGCGGCCTACGTAAGCTGTGTGTGAAGGTATGAAGTGTGACTCGTGCTAGGAAGTTGACCTGTAGTCCTTTAGATGGAAACTTTAGGCTAGGACTCTACCAATACCACCTCGTCAGGGTATGGGGACGTGACAGTATTAGCTTAATATAGTACTAGGAACACAAGGAAACATGGTTTACCTGCAGTGGTTTGAGATCAGCTGTGCTGAGGACCCAGGATGCTGCTTTCCCCAAGAGAGGGGAGGATGAAGAAAAGAATAAGGGCCAGACAAACCTTTTCATTCATGCAGACTAAGACCAGGTAACAATGCCCTCAACCTTCTGCTACTCGTCCATTAAGGAGCCTGAGGTTTTAAACCAGCTGTTGTGCAGCCACCACAGGGCCGATAGAGAACGTATCGAGCCTCCTGTGGGTCACGTCTTGCAGGTAGTGGGCTGTGAAGGTCGTCTGACGCTTCCACACCCCTGCTTGTAGAACCTGCGTCACTGAAAAGTTCTTCTTGAGGGCTAGGGACGTAGCTACGCCCCTGACATCATGTGCTCTAGGGTGACGTGACGGAGGAGGGTCAGGATTCAGGGACAGATGGATCACCCTACAAATCCATGCCGAGATAGTATTCTTGGTAACCCTCCTCTCTGTTCTCCCAGTGCTCACAAACAATGCCTGCACTTGGGGACGAACTGCACCCGTTCTTTTGAGATATAGCCTCAGACTCCTTACTGGGCACAGTAGGAGATGGTCTGGGTCATCTGTTACAGAACGAAGACTCGAAATCTGGAAAGAGTCGAACCGAGGGTCCGGCACACCCGGATTCTGAGTCTTAGCAACAAACTCAGGGACGAATCTGAACGTTACCTCCACCCATCCCCTTGAATGGGCGATGTCATACGAGAGACCATGAAGTTCACTGACTCGCTTGGCCAAGGCCAAAGCTAGTAGGAACACCGTCTTCCAAGTTAGGTGAAGATCTGAAGCCTGGAGTAATGGTTCGTAGGGAGGTCTCTTTGAGAACTCAAACCACGTTATATGGAGGAGGTCTCACTTCCGACTGAGGGCAGGTATGTTCATAACTTCGTATGAGTAGGGAAAGTTCCAGCGAGGAAGAAATGTCCACTCCTTTGAGCCTGAAGGCTAGACTTCCTCTTCAGGGGTGTAGAAGCTGCCACTGATTTGTGGCCCAGCTCAGAGAAAACAGGCTTAATAGCCTGCATGACCGCTCTGACCAGGGACCCAAACCAAGGCTGCTGACTGGAAACTCCCTCTGGAGGGAAGGTGATCATTCGATCCCTAGGAGGAGTTACCAAAAGAAGGGTTTGCCTGAAAAGAAGAAGGAGAAAAGTCCCTGGATCTATCCGGAATCCTCCCTCCCTCCAGCGGGCGCGCTGTTCTGCGCTTGTGGGGGGGGGGGAACGCGACGATGATAACCTGGCGCGCATTGTCCAGCAGCCTCGCGCGTGGGATCGTGCTGGGGATCGCGCGATGGGATTTGCCCTGGGTCACGTGCAGGAGATTGTTCGAGCGCGAGAGCGCGTGCGGGCGAGCGATGGCGCGGGCTGGAGATGGCAAAGGGCGCGCAAAAGGCTGGATGAGAGCTCCGCGCACAGGCGCGCAGGATCTGGCCGAAGAGCCCGTGAGGGCGATAACGTTGGGCGCGCGCTCGCAGGAGATATATCCCTTGTGCGCGGGCGTGCATGAAAGCACATATCTGGTTGTGGAGGTGGGCGCGCGTGTGCAATTTTGTGGGCGCATGTCGGAGACTGCGCGCGATGGCGCGCAGGCTGGGTCCGATGGCGCGTTGGTGAGCGCTGGCGAGCAGGGAAGAGGTTACCTTCCTCATTGCGCCCAGATCAGAAGATCGTGAATGCCCAGGAGATCGTTAACGCGCAGGAGAGCGCTGGCGCATCGGCGAGCGTTGCCGCGCAGTAGCGCGCTGGCGAACAGGAGAGCGCTGGCGCGCAGGTGAGCGCTGGCGCACAGTTAAGCGCTGACGCGCAGGTGATCGTTGGCGTGCAGGGGAGACCTGGCCCATAAGGGACTTAGGCACAAATTTGTGCGAAAGCCCATTGTGCCCCGAAGGGACCATTGCCCGTTTTACAACGGGATGAGTTGGCGCCCACAGCGCGTCAGCAGCCAGGAACGGCGACGGCAGGTCAGCAGGTCTGGCGGGTGGAAGGTCTGCGTGCCCTTTGTAAGGACAACCTTCCACCGAAGGAGATCGCGAACGATCTGCGGAAAGGTCCAGAGTCGGAGAACGACGGCGAGGTTCCTCTGCGGCGGACTGCAGAGATGATGAACCAAAGAGGCGCCTCTCAACACCCTTGTGAGGTGAAGGAAGGCCTCTACGGCAAAGAGGAAGGCGGGCTTTACGCCTTATACGCCCTCTGGGGGCCGTGGGGTCAGCGGGCTGACCATCAGCAGTCCTCCGAAGAGGAGTCTCTGTGAGTGAACTCCCCCGAGGGGGAGAATCACCGGCAGGAGAGACCGTTGGACTTAGTTCCTCCCTCGAAGGATGTTCGGAGGGGGGAACTAAGCCTTCAGCTACATCAGCAACATCAAGAGCAGAGGTTTGATACAACTCATCGGAAGCCTCTGCCACAACAACGTCGACGATATTATGAAAATATAATTTTTAAAGATTAAACTTAACTGCTGGTTATATAAAAATAGCTGATTGACACCCTTGGTGGAGGGCTAGAGACAGCTATAGTGTTGGAATATTACTTAATGAGTAAATTAAAACAAGTTTAAGGGTTCGTAGCTGTTAAGGAAGCTGACTTCAATGATTCTCTGCCTCATTATGTCTGCTATCCTTATGAGATCCAGCGATCCACCCAGGGGGCTGAAAATCTCTATGCTGACAGGACCTCAACTAATACCCTGGTTCCGGGCACTCTCAAGGAACAAAATGACCACCTGACCAAATCAAAGATTACGTACAACCATAAAAACATATAAAAATTCCAAGAGAAGAAAAAGGGTACTAGGGTTAGGGGAACGTAGTGGTAGATCCTTCACCCACTACTGCACTCGCTGCTACGAATGGTCCCAAAGTGTAGCAGTCTTCATAAAGAGTCTGGACACGTTTCAAATAATGTGAAGCGAACACAGATTTATTCCTCTAAAAGGTTGTGCTCTTATTGCTTTACAACGATCTATTCTGTTTGAAGGCCACCGAAGTTGTTACAGTTTGAGCTTCAAGCGTCTTAGCCTTTATAAAAACTTGCAGTCTGCCTTACAGCAAAGTGCATGAGCCTCTTAATTAAGAACCTGGTGAAGAATGAAAGAGCATTCTTCAACATCTGTAACGAGGACTTCTAGACCGAGCACCAAAGAGCTTCCGACTAGCCTCGCAACTCTTTCGTTCAGTTTAGATATAATCTTCATGACTCTTGCTGAGCACAGGACTCTCTCTAACTCCTCGCGAGCTACATCCGAAAGTTTCGGAATCTCAACAGCCTTGGGTCAAGGTTGAGAAGGGCGTTCGTTCTTGGCGAGAAAGCCTAACTGCAATGAGCAGATAGCTTTGTGATCTCGAAAAAACCAATCATTTAAGCTAAAGGCATGAATCCCACTGACTCTGTGAGTTGTCGCCAGACTGACCAAAAATAGTCTTCATCGTGAGATCCTGAAATGAGGAAGAATGCAAGGGCTCAAACCTGTCACCCATAATGAACTTCAGGACAATATTCAGATTCCAAACTGGTGAATGCTGGAGCTGTTGCTTTGATGTTTTAAACGATTTGAGAAGTTTCTGTAGGTCTTTAACATTAGGAAGGTCCAAGTCTTAGTGCCATGAATACGGTTGTTACATAGCGTACTCTTGTATCCTATGATGGTAGAGGATAACAAAATTGCATTTCCTTCGAAGATGTAACAGAAAGTCAGCAATCTGAGTTACCGAAGTACTGGGCGAGGAAAGAGAGTTGATTCTGTACCCCTCTCTAACAAACCTCGTACCTAGATTGTTGAACCTTGATGGAAGAAGTACTCCTTGCTCCTGCAATAGTTCTAGTTTCTTCCTTCGAAAAAACCTCTAGGTCTTATGAGTTTTTCGATAATCTGAAGACAGTTAGATGAAGAGCTTGGAGAACTAGATGGTACCTTCCAAGTGGGGTTGTTTGAGTAAATCCACTCTTAACGAAAGACTTCTTTGAGTGTCTAACATCCATTGCAGTACCTCTGTGAACCACTCTCTGAGGGCCAAAAGAGGACCACTAGAGTCAATCCGTTCATTCCGTATGACACAAACTTTTGCATCACTTTGTAATGAATTGAACAGTGGAAATGCGTACAAGTCCATGTCACGAGCTGTTTGACGTTCGGGGTCGCATTGTGCTTGATGGTTAACGTCGCGTCTCGATAGACGCTCAACGTCACGTCTTGCTGGACGCTCGATGTCACGTCCTGCAGGACATCCTGTTCCGCTGGAAGCTCGACGTCCTGTTAAGTGGACGTTCGACGTCACGTCTGTTTGCTCGACTCCTTTGGTTAAAAATGGCTAATTTACGACATTCAACAAGGGAGTTGTAAAGACATTCGTCATCAAGAACATCTCGACTAGTAGCCTCACTACGCTTGGTGTCCAGGTGTGAAGTTACCTGACACTCAGGGTCCAGGCCTGCTACTCTCTTGTTGTTCGCAGGCCGATAAACTAGCATGAGCGAAGAGAGCTTCTGTTGCATATCTAGCAGCATAATAAAAATAGGATCAAACTGTTGTGGTACCGGAGACGTCACGTCTACCACAAGCTCTCTTTCTACACCGTTTAAAAAACACGCAGAGCGTCCAGAAGACGATAACCAGTTTGATGGTGGAGAAGGAGCATGAACCGATGCCATGCTAGGCTCAGACAACTGTCCTCTGGGTGAGTTGGACGTTATTTGACAGGTGCCGACATCCTAAAAGGATGTTTGGTAGGAGAGTTTTCTTCGGTAGAAAGAAAAACCGCTCAGGACTGCTCCAAAGACTACAACCAGAAGCTTGCGGTGTTATGGTAGGACGTTGATTGACCATGTCCACCTTCCTCTTCAGAGGTCTCTAAGTTGATGCCAGCCTCGTCTGGGCGCTGCGTCATCCAAAGACGACGAAAAAACTTTCACCTCACTTTTCCTATGATGAAGATGAGCGTCCTGGGAAGCGTCAATAGGTATGCTCGAGTAGGCGTCTACTCGGGAGCTGAAGCCTCTTGTTTCCTTTGCCGTTCGACATTCCTTCTCCCAGGGAATAGGGAGCTGGGAGAAGTTTTAAAATCGACATTCCTTGGAAGAGGTCTAAGGATTAGAAAAACAACAAGTCCTAACAGACGCACCTATTTGAGTGGTGGTGCTTAGACCGAAACAAAGAGCCCAAAACTGGACAACTTCCTCCTATACACGAACCTTCCGGTATTGCTTGAAGTTCGGATGGATGAGGATGTAGAAGTAAGCATCCTGGAGATCTAAAGAGACCATCCAGTGGACCTTTCCTACTGCTGTAAGGACTGAGTTCGATGTCTCCATGGAGAACTTTGTCTTCTGAACGAAGGCGTTGAGAGCAGTGACATCCAGGACCGGGCAATAGCCTCCCTCTCCAAAAAGAGACACATTTGATGTTGCATAGCCTGTCTCTTAGGGTCCTCTCTGTATTTGGCAGAGAGGTCTATCGGAGTAACTAATAAAGGAGGTTTCACTAGGAAAAAGATTTCGCATCCATCTTTAGTGAAAGCACGGACCAAAGGTCTGCTCCTCTCCTCTCCCAGGCTCGCTAGAAGTAGTTAAGTCTGGCTCCTACTGTTGTCTGTGTAGTTCAGAGAAAAAGTATGCAGAAACTTTCTTGCTGATCTAGACACCAAAACCTGTGTCTTTGACCAACTCTTGAGGGAGAAGAGAGGAAGAAAAAATAAAAGGAGGGTGGTGCAAAGTTATCCTACTTCATTGATAAGGAAGCTGGCTTCATAGGTTTTGATGCCTCATTGCATCCAGTCTCCCATCATCCTCAAGCTCTATTAGATGATCAAGAATTTTTATATGTACAACGACTTCTCTCACAAAGCCGGTTGTACTGCAGCATTGTTGCTCAGGGTTTTGACGGAGGATCAGACTCAAGACCCCAAAGACCTAAGCCCACAAGCACACAGCAAAAAAGGTACACTGCCTTCTCTCACAAAAGCACTAATGCACTTCCTGCTGCTCCAGCTGAACGTGCTGCTGCACCAACATCTGCAATTAGGCTCTTTATGCTGCATTGAGGACGCACTATTGCACTGCCCTACCAGCACCATCTCAGTAAACAGAGACTCCTTCGACGCCTTCCTTAGCGAAAACTCTGAATGCGGGACAAGGAGCAGCAGGCACAAAATAAATTGGAAACTTCAGAAAAAACTCTCATGAGTTTCTTAAAGTCAACTGAAGGGAGAAGGATCTTAGGAACTTCTCCTAAGAGAATTCCACTAAAAGATAAATAGGGGAAAAGAGATTGTCAATCCCTTCCTCCTACAAGTCTCTAACTGAGGTAGATGTGTCTTGTCTCCTAGGAGTCAATTCCTTAAGGTCCTGAATTCTGGCCTCAATACTTTTAGAGGTTTAATTCTTGCTCTCCAACAGACACCAAGAATTAGTTCAAGCGGGCCTTGGTCTAAGAAAATAATATCTTTCCAGTTAATATTTATTTCTGTATTTTTAAATATAGGGCCTGGCGTAACAATGTTCCAATGCTAGACGCTCATGGTCATTACGATCGGAACTAAGACGTTCGCAATCTTGACACTAGACGTCAAGTCCAACTGCTGGACTCTTGACGCCATGCAACTGTTTGACGCTCGGTGTCACCTCCAACTGCTAGACACTCGACATCAAGTCCAACTGTTAAAAGCTTGACACCATGGAACTGCACGACACTCGGCGTCACGTCTAACTGCCTAACATTCGACGTCAAGTCCAACTATTGGAAACCAGACGCCATGCAGCTGCTTGGCGTTCAGCGTCACGTGACTCTCGTAACAGTGCCGTTCAAGATTCAGACGCTCGCAGTCTAGACGCTTGGAGCCATGCTTGACACGCGGCGTCACGTCCAACTGCTTGACGCTCGACGTCACGTAACTGCTTGACGTTCAGCGTTATGTCTAACTGCTTGACACTTGATGTCAAGTCCAACTGCTGGAAGCTTGACGCCATGCAACTGCTTGACGCTCGGCGCCACGTGACTTTCAGAACAATGACGCTCGCGATTAAAAACGCTCGCAATTCAGACGCTCGGAACTATGCCGATCATCGAACAAGAGAAACAAAGAAGTTGCACTAAGTTACAAACATCGTGTCAAACTCTTACAGCAGCGTTAGTAGCTAGCCTTGCTGGACGATGATGTCCAAAACTCTGCATTCGGTGTTAGAAAAACACTTTTACCTCGCCTTACCTATGGCGAGGGCGAGCGTTCTGGGAATCGTCAACAGGAACGCTCGAAGGGACTTATGCTTGGGACTTACAAGACACTCGGCGCCAGGTTAACACCTCTCGCTTCCTTTCGCCGATCGACATTCCTTCTCCCATGGGTCAGGGAGCTTGGAAGAGGTCTAAGGCTAGGATAACGACAGGTCCGAACAGAAGCACCCTCCACTGTATTGAATAAATTCACTGCACTAATTTAGCACTAAAAACTTGCATTTTTAAACTCTTTAGCATAAGACCAAAAGTAGACATGCCTGTTGTGAGAGATCTTACTATTCTGTCAAGGGCTTGAATGAGAATGCAATAGGTGTTGAATCCTATATAAAATGTAACAAAATATTTTATATAAAATATTAAATGAATAGATATAAGAATAAAGAATATATATATATATATATATATATATATATATATATATATATATATATATATATATATATATATATGTAAACAACCCTTATTACTTAAGGGTTTCCAATAAAAGATGATTAGTCACATTTTACAATTGGAACATCTATATGTATTATACAAAAAAATTTAGTATTCCAAAAACTAACAAGTAAACAAGGATACAAAGAATCATGAGACTATATCGATTGTCATGAATACTACGTCGTGTAAAATTAACTGTACGCTAATTTTCTTTAATCTCTGCAAAAAGATTAGCTAAAGAAAAAAACTAAAAGGACAAATATTATTGTAAAATAACATATTCCTTTTTATCTAATACAACTTAAATACTTTGGTTTTTAAGAAGAATTTACTTTTCCTAAATAACGATACAAAGAAAATTGTAATACTGTATCGATTGACTGAGAACTGTGTAGCGTAAATTAAACCGAACGCTAGTTTAGTTAATCTTTGAAAACAGATCGAAGATTACCTAAAAAAAAGTATACTAAAAGGACAAAAATTTTCTTAAAATAACATAATCCTTTTATCTTATATAACTTAATACTTTGTAAGATAGCATTCACTTATCATTTTTTGTAGAAAAAGAAAGAAAATGCAAGTCATACTCTAGCTTATGTCATATGACTGTGACGTCATAGAGTAGGCGGGGTGTTTACCTACCGCCATCATGCTTCCATTAGTTTAAAGTAGGTTAAAAAACTTCTAATCCTACCTTTTAAGCTATAACATAGCGATCAAATACCAAACAAAACCAAAATAAGCGAATGCCAATAACCATATTTAGGGGTACATCACCAAGATAACTGCTAAAATCCAGGTTAATCACGAGTGAATTCCAACAATGTTGCCGATGTGACCGGCAGGGAAAATCTGGAGATTCATGGAATGGCTCTGTGTAGCTCGCGTGAGGGCGCTAGTGTACACCTGGCTACTCTATCTGCGATTGCCGCAAGTTTTGAATTTCTGCCGGACATCAGAGGACTAGAGCTATTTTTATATAACCAGCAGGTAAGTTTAATGTTTAAAACTAAGGAGCATTGTACCTGTAATTCTCAAACTTTCCAGGTAGTTTTTTCAATATATAAATAGTAAAAAGGTGCATGTATAACATAATAGGCTACACAATAAGATAATAAAATAACAAATCTTTAAGTAATTTGTATTTTTCCTAGTATACAAACCTGGAGCTATTTATAGGGTATACTTTCGGCGCAGCTGAAAGACGAGCCATGATAATTTTAGTGAGGGATAACTACCCCATCCGCTAGTTAGCGGGTGGGGGGTGGGGTAGACTGGCTACCCAGCTCACTCACACCTCTCAACTGAGTAACCACTTTGCTTTATGGCAGGACTTCTCGGGGGACAGGGTGGTGGGCCAATTTGTATAAATAGCTCCAGGTTTGTATACTGTACTAGGAAAAATACAAATTACTTACAAATTTGTTATTTGTTCCGACACAGATACAAACCCTCCGCTATTTATAGGATGACTTACTCTTAGGAGGGAGGAAGTCCTCACCAACTGGCCTTGGTCATGACCCGGAGTCCTCTCTATTTCAATCTGTGATCGATAGTAGAAGGAACCCTACCCTTGCTAAAATCAAGTGCCGATGAGGTAATGCACTGATAGCGGCCTGCAGAAGCTTGTGTGTGAGTGGAACTAACAGTGTGGCTTGTCTTTAACATAGGAACTCGTGTACAAAACCTACTGTTCTTAAAGACTTACCCGATACCCTCCATCTAAAAGGTATTGGGGATGTAACAAAGTATTCTTACCTGGGTCTTACCTGCAGCGAGGTGAGGTCAGCTATGCTGAGGCTTGCGGAGCTATTTTCCCCAGAGGGAAGAAGGTGAAAGGAAGAAAGGAGCCAGGCATTCTTACTAATTCACCCCAGACTAATCCGGGTAGCCTCAGCCCTCAACCCTCTGCTACTTGTCCATCAAGGAGCCTGAGGTGTTTAAACCATTTGTTGTGCGACCACCACAGGACCAATGGAAAAGGTCTCCATGTTCTTGTGGGTTACGTCTTTGCAGGTAGTGGGCCGTGAAGGTCGATTGATGCTTCCACATGCCCACTTAAAGTATCTGCACCACAGAGTAGTTTCTTGAACGCCAGGGACGTAGCAATGCCACTGACGTTACGAGCTCTGGGTCTTAGGATGGGGGAGAGTCTAGATTGAGAGTAACCTCAATTGCCTTCCGATCCCAGAGGGGAAGGAAATCCTTAAGGTCCTCCTCTTGACCTTCCCCGTGCTGGTCAACAGTGCCGACACACAGGGGCGAGCTGGTATCGTTCTTTTAAGGTAACCCCACAGACTCCTCACTGGGTAAAACCCCAGTTGATGGGTTTTCGGTTACCGAACGAAGACTCTTTATTCAAAATGGGATTCACCTAGGGTACAGCACACTAGGATTTAAGTCTTGGCATTCCACTCAGAGACGCCGCCGAGGATTACTTCTCCCCGTCTCCTAGGGTAGGAGACATCAGAAGATGGATCATACAACACACTAACTCTCTTGGTCAAAAGCCCAAGTTAGTAGAAAGGCCGTCTTCCGTGTAAGGAAGCGATCTACTGCTGGGCATAAGGTTCATATAGAGGGGCCTTCAGAGACTGGAGGACCCGAACCGCGTCCCCAGGAAGAGGTTGAGATCCGACGGGGCACAAGTTATCTCACATTTGCATAAGTAAAGGCATCAATGGGAGAGAATCCCCTTCCACGATATCAGTCACAAAGGACGGAACACTTCGCCTGGAAGACCGACGCTGAAAAGTGTCTGAGGTGCCTAGACATCTTTTCCGTAACTTGTTGCGAAAGGCCTCTCTGAGAGGGGTGGTGTAGGTTCGTCCCAGACGAGAAGTCGAAGCAAAGCTACGGCTTAGGAAAGTGTTATCATGTGGCTGCTTGGAAAATCGTGCCGTGGAGGAAGATCCCTCGGAACTCCGTCAGGAGCTGTAGAGGGTCCGGGAACCATTCTGCGGGTTCCCCTAGCGAAGCTATTGGAGCTCCGTCAGGGGCTGTAGAAGGTCTGGGAACCATTCTGCGGGATGCCATAGCGAAGCTATTGGAGTCATTGATAAGATCTTGCTTATCCTGACTTGGCTGAGGACTTTTTCACCAGACCGAATGGGGGGAAAAAAAACAAGGCACACCTCTAGGCCGCCCCACCAATCTTGGAATACATCTTGTTTGAGGGCCTGGTGTTCCGGGACTGGGGAACGGTCGAGTGGGAGCCTGAAGATCAGGGCCGCCGCGAGCATAACCACAGTTGGGGACCTCACAAAGTTAAGACTTTGTAGGATACAAGATGATTTCAAGACACTAGGAGCCCATTATCTGGGTGGTTTTGCAAGCACATTCCTGTAACAGAAATGACACGAGCAGATGGGGGCAATTAGTTGTCCTCTGAGGCTTCTACTGCTAGATCGTTCTCTAGGAGAGGTGAATGCTGGTACCTTTCTGAATCGAGCCATCGGACGAGGCTGGAATGGTGCAGCATATGCCCCCCCCCCCCTCTCTCTCTCTTGATGCATTTAAGAGAGCATCAGATCCAGAGGGAAGACGAGAAGACAGGCCATTTTGCAGAAGCTCTCGTCTGCCCAAGCTCCCAGAAATTATAATCCTCAACGCTCCAGATGTTCTCCATCTCCACCTGTCAATAGACGTCTCTTCAGTTCCTCTAGAGACCAACGATCTTCTCTCTCCCCCCGCAAAACGCTCTCCGATGGAATCTCGTCATTTGCTGGCTGCTCGTCACTCGTCACCCCAAGATCGTCCTTCTTATAGAGATCGTCACTTGTCACCTCGTGACTCGCCTCGTCTCTCACCATGACGAGATCATCATTATCATCAGTCTTGCCAACAAACAGCCTAGGCATTCTCAACACTCGCCTGCTTATGTGTATTCTCCTTTGACTCACTGTTCGCCAGCCTTGCGGCATTCGCCAGTCACTAGTCACTCTCCGACTACTTGTCACTCGCCAGCTGTTCGTGGTTCATCAGCTGCTCGTCTGTCTCCAGTCTCTCGTCATTCTCCACCTGTTCATCAGTCCCCAGCTGTTCACAGTTCGCCGGCTGCTCGTCATTCACCATCAGCTTGTCATCTGCCAGCTACTCGTTGTTCACCAATTCAAAGGCATTCTCCTTCAGGCTATTTGCAGACCTCCCGACAATCAACACCTTCTCGACCAGAACCCCGTCATACGCCATTAAATGGGCGTTCGCCAGCTCCTCGCAGATCTCCTGCTTCGATCACCAGGACGAGATTACCACTCGCCTAAGCAAGACTCTCTTTCCAGCCATTACAGGGCAGCTCATGATCTTTGCTTGTCAGCGCAAGATTCCAGAGCAACGCGTGATCGCTGCAGAGGCGACTCCCGTCATTCTCCACCTGGGTTTCACCTCTTCTACATCGGCAATCTCCGCTCCAGCAAGAGGAGTCTCCAGCAAACAGTTTTAGTCCTGAGCCTTCGCATCCTAGGGAGACTCATTCCACCAGGACTTGGCCAGCTGTCATTCATCCTTCCAAGGATCTCAGCCATGGCGGACGTCCGGTTCCGTTCCCTTCCAAGAGGGAACCGTTGAAGGTCCAGCAAGCCTCAAGGCCTCGCTCATCCAAGCATGAGGTTGAAGTCGTACCGTGAGGAACCTTCCCTTTAAACTAAAAGGAGTCAATATTTCGTCCTCATATGAAGCTACGAGCTTTCATGCCCCCAGTCCGAAGTTAGACCTCCTCCTTGAAAAGCGGTTCGCGTCCTTAAGTTTCTGAAGGGTCCCCATACATACCGTTACGCCAAGCAACAGATCACCACCTCACTTTGGCGACGGTGTTCCTACTTGCCTTGGCTTTGGCCAAGAGAATTAGTTAACAGCATGGTCTTTCCTATGACCTCGCCCATTCAAGGGAATGAGGGGTAGGTAATTCTCAACTTTGTCCCTGAGTTTATTGTTAACACTCAAAATCCAGGTATTACCTCAAAAGAACAGTAGAAGTCCGAGGATGCGCTGGAGTGCATAAGGTAGAGGGCCCGAGCATATTGTAGAGAGTGCGAAATGCTCCCTGAAGCTGTAGCGCTTACTGCATGTGTCGCACTGGCCGCGCGAGGAGCACTCACTGGGTACACATGTTCTGGTGACGGAGCGAGCGCTGAATGGTACCGAGCGGTGGTCAAGTGCATAGCGCTCGCCCTTTAAGGGCTCGGTTCGCTGTGTTCACTTTGTGCTGATGAGGAGTCTCGCTGCTAGGAGCGCATCTCGCCCTGAGGGTGAGTATTGAACAGGAGAAGTCATGCGCGCAACCTTACTCTCCACCGTTAGTGAGGTTGGGGTTGGCGCTGCGCGCAAGGATGGTATGACGCTCGCTACACACTGCGGATGCGCTGGTGAGGAAGCAAGATGGTGTGACGAGTCCTGTGATCATTATCGGGCTCCGAAGGGCCACCGTCGGATGGACTTGATCCTGGTATGGATGAGTCCATAGGGCATTGGTGGAACCCTGCTGGGGGGGGGGGACCACTCGGAGGAAACTCGCCTCTCCCGCAAGCGAGAAGGATGGTCAGACCCCTTCGCTCCCAGGGGAGCATCGCCGCAAGGGCGAGACTGAAGATCGGCGATGATGGATGTTCATCTTTCCTTGGAAGGATAGAATCCCCCTCACCTGGAGGCAAGGCTCCTGGAAAATCCTTTCCTTTTTCCTCTGCAAGGGCAATCCCCTCAAGAGGATCAAGTCCAGGTTTAGCCAGAGGAACAAAGCTGAAGCTTGCTCCTGGGACTCGAGAGTCCCTGGACGGAATACCCCGGGGGGGTACTCATTCTCACCTGCCTCTGAGCGGATGGAGGAACGGGCCGGAGACGAGGACTCTGCGCCTGAGAACACACGCATGCCCAAGCGAAGAATCTGCTGAAGATATTCCTTGGACGGGGGGCCCGTAAGCCCATGGGATGGCTATATACATTGCAGCGAGTCATCGTCAACGGGTTTCCCTGCAGAGGAGGTCGGCACTGCTTCGCTATGGGAAGCAACGGAGACCGCCGAACCGCAGGGTTGCCCTGGAGTTAAAGGGGTGCTGCTCTTACTCAAAGGGGCTCCAGGGGAACCCAAACGGGAAGAGCCAGAATGGGAGGACTGATTCGCAGGAGTAGGTGGTCTGGGTTTCTTTCCCTTCGCAGCAAACTCTAAGGGGGAAGAATTCTTCTTTGATCTCTTTTTCCAGCGTTTACCAAATCGCACCCATTGGGAGGGCGACCACTCCCTACAATCATTACAAGGAGACTTCTCCGTGCAGGAGTGACCCCTGCACGAAGGACAGTGACTGTGAGGGTTTGTCTCCTCGGCAGACATGAAGGTGCTGCAGCGGCGACCTTCCTTCCCAGGACAGGTTGGCATATTGAACCTTCACCGGCAAGCACTCCTGAAAAGAAAAAGTAAATCTAAAGCAAAGAAAAAGCATAAATTCAAACCCGCCAGTTCTAAAATATAGGAAGTATTTTTCCCCACTATTTTGCGGGAGAGAGAGACAGCACATCTACACTCCACTGAGCCGAATTGAATAATGACGGCTGGTCGCAGGTATACGGGGAACAGGGGAGTGGTCACCCACTCTCCCCTACCGCTAATTAACGAAAGGAGGGAGCTCAGTAGTTGAAAAAGCTATCGGCTAGTTTTCAGCTTTGCCAAAATTGATACCCTACTAAAGAGGACATAATGGTTTATATTCTGTGTCAGAACAAAACAAATTTGGAAATAATATGATATTTTCATACTAAAATAAATTTTTGAACATACCTACCCGGTGGTTATATAAATATAGCTTTAGTCCCTGACGTCCCGGCAGAAATTTCAAAACTCCCGGCAATCGCCGATAATGTAGCCAGGTGTACCACCTGTGCGCCCTCTAGTAAAGGTACCTGGAACCCTTCCAGTGATTCCTCAGATCTTCCATGCCCCTAGGTCTCTAGAGGGGAAGAGGGGGGAATTAAATTTTAAATAACCACCGGGTAAGTATGTTCAAAAATTTATTTCATGTATTATGAAAATATCATTTTTAAACATCAGACTTACCCGGTGGTTATATAAATATAGCTGATTGACACCCTTGGTGGAGGGTCAGAGACAGCCAACATTGTTGGAATTTTACTTAAGAGTTAATAAACAAGCTTAAGGGTTCGTACCTGATAAGGAAGCTGACTTCAATGAATTCTTTCATTATGTCCACTTTCCTTATGAGATCCAGCAATCCACCCAGGGGGCTGAAGACCTCTAGGAGCTGTCAAACCAGTCTAAAAACCTCCATGTGACAGGACCTCCTCCAATACCCTTGTTCCGGGCACTCTAAAGGAACAAATTGACTATCTGACTAAAATCAATGATTGTGGAAGACTGTCGCAATCTCCACGAACAACCATAAAAATACAAAAGTTCCAAGAGAAGAAAGGGTTATTAGGATTATGGGAATGTAGTGGAGGATCCTTCCCCTGCTACTGCACTCGCTGCTATGAATGGTCCCAGAGTGAAGCAGTCCTCATGAAGAGTCTGGACACGTTTCAAATAATGTGAAGCGAACTCAGATTTACTCCTCTAAATGGTTGGGTCCATAATGCTCTGCAGCGATCTATTCTGCTTGAAGGCCATCGAAGTTGCTACAGCTCTAACTTTATGGGTTTTGACTTTTAAAAGCTTGAGGTCTGTCTCAGTGCAATGTGCATGAGCCTCTCTTATTAAGAGTCGGATGAAGAATGAAAGTGCATTCTTCAACATCTGTAACGAGGGCTTCTAGACCGAGCACCAAAGAGCTTCCGACTTGCCTCGCAACTCTTTCGTTCAGTCCAGGTAGAACTTCAGGGCTCTTATAGGCACAGGACCCTCTCCAACTCCTCGCCAACCACATCCGAAAGGTTCGGAATCTCAACAGCCTTGGGCCAAGGTTGAGAAGGGCGTTCGTTCTTGGCGAGAAAGCCTAACTGCAATGAGCGGATAGCTTTGTTATCTTGAAAAAACCAATGTTTTAACTAAAAGCATGAATCTCACTGACTCTTTTAGCTGTCACCAGATTGACCAAAAATAGAGTCTTCATCATAAGGTCCTTAATTGAAGCTGAATGCAAGAGCTCAAACTTGTCATTTATAATGAACTTCAGGACTATATCCAGATTCCAAGCTGGTGAATCCTGGTGCCGTTGCTTTGATGTTTCAAATGATTTGAGAAGCTCCTGTAGGTCTTTAACATTAGAAAGGTCCAGGTTTCTGTGCCTGAATACGGTTGCCAACATACTCTTGTATCCCTTGATGGTAGAGGATGTAAAAATTGCATTTCCTTCTAAGATATAACAGGAAGGCAGCAATCTGAGTTATAGAGGAACTGGACGAGGAAAAAGAGTTGACTCTGCACCACTCTCTAAAAACCTCCCACTTAGATTGGTAAACCTTGATGGTAGAAATCCTCCTTGCTCTTGCAATAGCCCTAGCTGCCTCCTTCGAAAAACCTCTAGCTCTTGTGAGTTTTTCGATAATCTGAAGACAGTTAGATGAAGAGCTTGGAGATTTCGATGGTACCTTTCCAAGTGGGGTTGTTTGAATAGATCTACTCTTAATGGAAGGCTTCTTGTAGTGTCCACCATTCATTCCAGTACCTCTGTGAACCACTCTCTTGAGAGCCAAAAGTGGCCACTAGAGTCAATCTGGTCCCTTTGTGTGACACAAACTTTTGCATCACTTTGTAATGAATATGAACGGTGGAAATGCGTACACGTCCCTGTCACGAGCTGTTTGACGCTCGACGTCGCGTACTGCTTGGCGCTCGATGTCGCGTCCTGCTTGACGCTCGACGTCATGTCTGGCTACTTGCCGCTCGACGTCCCGTCTTGCTGGAGGCTCGACGTCCCGTCTTGCTGGAGGCTCGACGTCCCGTCTTTCTGGAGGCTCGACGTCCCGTCTTGCTGGAGGCTCGACGTCCCGTCTTGCTGGAGGCTCGACGTCACGTACTGCTGGACGCTCGACGTCACGTTTTTGCTGGACGCTCGACATCACGTCCTGCTGGACACTCGACATCACGTTAGCTGAACGCTTGGTGCCACGCTCTGCTGGACGCTCGACGTCACGTCTAGCTGCTTGAATCCTTTGGGTTAAAGTGGCTGAAAACACGACATTTAACGGGGGAGTTGTAAAGACGTTCATCGTCAAGAACCTCTCGACTAGTACTGTAGCCTTACGACTCTTGGCGTCCAGGTGTGAAGCTTCCTGACGCTCAGGGTCCCGGCATGCTACTCGCTTGTTGTCCGCAGGCTGATAAACTTGCATGAGCGAAGAGAGTTTCTGTTGCATATCTTGCAGCATATTAAAATTAGGGTCAACTTGTTGTGGTACAGGAGACGTCACGTCTACCACAAGCTCGCTTTCTACACCGTTTAAAGAACGTGTAGAGCGTCCAGAGGACAATAACCAGTCTGACGGTGGGGGAAGAGGATTAACCGAGGCCATGCCAGGCTCAGGCAACTGTCCTGCAACTGGGTGAGTTGGACGTTTCTTGACAGTTGCCGATGTCCTTACAGGACGTTTAGCAGGAGAGCTTTCTTCGGTAGAATGAAAAACTCTCAGAACTGCTCAAAAGACTACAACCAGGAGCTTGCGGTGTCATGATAGGACGCTGATAAACTGAGTCCATCTTCCTCTTCAGAGGTCTGAAAGCTTGACGCCAGCCCCGTCTGGGCTCTGCGTCATCCGAAGATGACGAAAAAACTTTTACCTCACCTTTCCTATGATGAAGGCAAGCGTCCTGGGAAGCGTCAACAGGTATGCTCGAGAGGATATCTGCTCGGGAGCTAAAGCCTCTCGTTTCCTTTCGTCGTTCGACATTCTTCTCCCAGGGGTTGGGGAGCTTGGAAGAGGTCTATGGTTAGAAGAACGACGGGTCCTAGCAGACGCACCATCTATTTGAGGGGTGGTGCTTAGGCCAAAACAAAGAGCCCAAAACTGAACAACTTCCTCCTATACACAAACTTCGGGTATTGCTTGAAGTTCGGATGGATGAGGAGGTGGAAGTAAGCATCCTGGAGGTCTAACGAGACCATACAGTTGTCCTTTCTTACTGTCGCTAGGACTGATTTCGATGTCTCCATGGAGAACTTTTTCTTTTGAACGAAGGCATTGAAAACACCTACATCCAGAACCGGTCAATAGCCTCCTTCTCTAATAAGAGAGACATTTGATGTTGCATAGCCTATAGCCTGTCTCTTTGGCTCCTCTCTGTATCTGGCAGAGGTCTATCGGAGTTACTATTAAAAGAGGTTTCACTAGGAAAAAGATTTCGCATCCCTCCTTTAGTAATAGTACGGACCAAAGGTCTGCTCCTCTCCTCTCCCAGGCTCGCCAGAAGTTGTTTAGTCTGGCTCCTACTGTTGTCTATGTGGTTTAGAGAGGGGGAAAAAAAAAAAAAGTAGGTAGAACCTTCCTTGCTGTTTTAGACACCAAATCCTGTCTGATCTTTTGGGCTAAAGAGGAAGAGACCTCTTTGACCAACCCTAGAGGAAGAAGAGAGGAAGAAAAAAGGAGTGCGTACCTCAATTCTGACTTCTAAATGGGTGTAACCCCAATAGACAGAAAAGAACACATTTGGCTCTTTTCTCAAAGACCCCTGCTGAGAAACGGGCTGCTAACTCTTTGGAACCGTCCTTTAAGGTTTTATCCCTGCCTGACATAATGAGGCTGAGGCTATCAGTGTCCACAACCTTCAAGGCAGAAACCTTCTTCCCCAAGGCTCTCAGAGTCCAGTCAAGGAAATTGAATACTTCAAAAGCTCTGAAGACACCTTTGAGAGGATGATCAAGCTCTGACGTTGACCAGAGTGTTTTGGTCCTTCTCATGGCAATCCGACGCGGAGCATCTACTAGACTCGAAGTCTCCTTGGGCAGAGGTAGGAACTCCCAAGCTGAGAACTTCTCCCGTCTCGCCAAACACTACATCTGCAGGCCAATCTAGCCGAAGGAAAAGGGGAAAAATCACAAATTTTTAAGTAATTTGTATTTTTCCTAACATACTTACCAAGAACTACCTTCTTAGGAGTTACTGGTTAACTCTACCTAACCTACCAGCTTTTTGTATAGTTTACCCTCTTCCCGTTTTCTACGGGGTCAACCTCAGGCAGTGTGGTACGTGCCCTGAGGCGACCCGGGGTCGGCCAGCGTGCTAGCTCAGGTCGAATCGTCAGTAAGTTTTGTTGGAACAGGTACTACTCGATCCTGCAGGTTCTCGGGGAAGGATGGGTGGGCCATAACCCGAAGGTAGTTCTAGGTAAGTATGTTAGGAAAAATACAAATTACTTAAAAATTTGTGATTTGTTCCAACACGGTTACTTACCTAGAACTACCTTCTTAGGAGACTTACACTTTAGGAGGTGGGAGTGTCCTGCAGGGATCAGAATTCGACGGGGAGGCACGCAAGAGAGGGAACCTCTATGGAGGTTTTGGTTCCACGACCACTAGAAAACTGCACGAAAAGTAGGGGAAACTATCCAAAAAACTCACTTAGTGTCTAAATGGCTTACCTTTTCAAAACCAACTCCGATACATGTCCTCTTGAAGGGTGTTCCTTTAAGTGACTAAGGTCTTTTCAACATCTTCCTGGCCCGGACGGTCCGGGGAAGGAAGGAAAGGGTGGTAAGGTTAAGGAAGGAACTAGTGTCTCTTGGCATTAACACCCCCGGTTACCCTGGGGCTATGACCTTAGATCTCTTGAAGGGCCGAAATGATTGGGCCAATGGAAAACCTGTCCAAGGATTTTCTCGAGCAATCTTTGAGATAGTGTTCCGTGAAGGTGGACTGTCTAGACCAGGTCCCAGCCTTCAGGATCTTACCCACAGCCATGTTTTTCTCGAAAGCCAGGGAGGTGCTCAGACCTCTAATATCATGTGGCCTTGGTTTTCCTGGGAGAGGAGTCCCAGAAGCCTCGTAGGACCTCTTTATCACCTGTCGCAGCCAGAAAGAGATAAGAGTTCTTCAAGACCGGTTTCTTCACCCGTCCTGTTGAGATGAATAAATTTTTGAGCTGAGGGCGGAATTTTGCAGTTCTCTCCAGGTATTTTCTTACTGTTCTCACGGGACATAAGAGTAGATCCTTCGGGTTGTCGGAGCGAGGGATGGCTGGCACCGAAAAACCATCAAACCGAGGATCCCAACACACCGGGTTCTGCGTCTTCGCCACAAAGCTAGGGACAAACCTAAAGGTAACTTCTCTCCACCCTTCAGAGTGTGAGACCTCGTAAGAGAGGCCATGTAACTCGCTAACTCTCTTCGCTGAGGCCAGGGCTTAAAGAAAAGCTGTTTTAAGGGTGAGTTCTCTGTCTAGTACGTCCCTGAGAGGTTCGAAGGGCGGCTCTGACAGAACTTTGAGAACTCTGGCTAGGTCCCACTGCGGAACCCGTACCTCCTGGGGGGGGGACATGATTGTTCAAAACTGCGGATGAGCATAGAGATGTGCCTTGAGGCTCCCAAGTCAATGCCCCTAAGGAGGAAGACTTGACCTAGGGCTGCTCGAACTCCTTTGATGGCCGGAATGGACGAACCCACGTCGTCTCTCAGGTACACCAGAAAGTCTGCAATGTCCTGGATCGACGCCCCTAAGGGCCTGATGTTCTTGGACGCACACCACTTCAGGAAGACTGCCCACTTTGCCTGGTAGACTACTGCCGAGGAACGCCGTAGATAACCCGACATCCTTACCACGGTTCTCGATGAGTATCCTTCTTTCTTCAGGAGCTTCTCGATAACCTCCACGCGTGAAGGCGGAGGGATCGAGGGTTTTCGTGCCACCAGTGAAAGTGAGGTTGACGCAGGAGGTCTGGCCTGTTCGGAAGCGGCCAAGGAGGACGAAGAGCTAATTCTTTTAGGTCTGCGAACCAGTCTCTCTCCGGCCACCAGGGCGCTACCAAAGTCATCGACAGGTTGGACGACACTCTCACTCTGTTCAACACTTGCCTGATCAAACTGAAGGGAGGGAAGGCGTACACATCGAGACCGTCCCAGGGATGTTGGAAGGCGTCCTCGAACGCTGCTGACGGATCTGGGATCGGAGAACAGAACACGGGGAGTTGGGCGTTCAGACGTGTGGCGAATAAGTCTATCACTGGGGAGCCCCACATTAGGATGACTGCCCGAGCTACCTCCGGGTGTAGGGTCCACTCTGAACCTATCACTTGACCCGCCCTGCTGAGGCTGTCGGCCATCACGTTCCTCTTTCCTGGGATGAACCTTGCCGTCAGTTCTATCCCTTCTTCTGTAGCCCATTCTAACAGTTCCGTGGCTAGGGCGCATAGGACCCTTGACTTCATGCCTCCCTGTTTCTTTACATACGCCACTACTGTGGCGTTGTCGCACATTAACGCCACAGTGTTTCCTCGCAGGAAGTGTACGAACTGTCGACACGCCCTCAGAACCGCTATCATCTCCAGGATGTTTATATGGAGAGACGCTTCCTCGCTGGACCACTGCCCTTTTGTCGATTTCCCTAGCAGGTGTGCTCCCCAACCCACCTTCAATGCGTCCGTGAACAACAGCATCTCCGGGGGATCGGGGGCAAAGGGCATTCTCTTCTCTGTGTTCGACCTGATGTTCCACCAAAGAAGGGTCTCTCGTCTTCGGGAGGACTGGGACTATTTCGTGGGGCTCGTTGCCTTGGGTCCACGACTCCTTCAGATTCCACTGTACCGGGCGGAGCCTGAGTCTCCCTTGCGGTACTAATTTTTCCAGCGAAACCAGATGACCCAGTAACTTCTGCCAGTCCTTGGCCCTCCTGGGTTGTCCCGTCAGGAAGGGTTGAAGGATATGTTCCAGGTTGGCTAACCTCTCCCCTGAGGGGAAGGCCCTTACTAACTGGGTGTCTAGGACCATCCCCAAGTCAGTCATTCTGGTGCTGGGGACTAGTTGGGACTTCCCTAGGTTGACCGTGATCCCTAATACCCTGCAGAGGTCAAGCAACATAACCCCTTGCTCCTTCAGTTGTTCCCTTGAGGCAAAAAGAAGCAACCAGTCGTCCAGGTACCTGAGCAGTCGTATGCCTTTCTCGTGTGCCCATGCCGAGATCGTGGCGAACACTCTCGTGAACACTTGCGGGGCCGTCGAAAGGCCGAAGCACAGGGTTTTGAACTGCAGGACCCTGGACTCCCACTTGATTCTGAGGAACTTCCTGCTGGAGGGGTCCATGGGGATTTGAAAATAGGCATCCTTGAGGTCGAGGGACATGAGGAAATCCCCCTCCCTCAAGGCTCCTAGCACTGTCTTGGGGGTATCCATTTTGAAGTCCGTCTTTGAGACGAACTTGTTGAGGGCTGAGAGATCTATGACCGGCCTCCACCCTGATGTCGATTTCTCCACAAGGAAGAGCCTGCTGAAAAAACCCGGGCCGGGGTTCTCCACCGTCTCTAAAGCTCCCTTGGCGATCATGGACGCTACTTCCTCTTGTAGTGCCGACCTCTTCAAGGGGTCCTTTGGAACCAGCCACTCGGCCCGATGGGCTGGGATGAGAGGGGGAGGCTCTTCTAGGAAAGGGAGTCTGTAGCCCTCTTTCAGGACCGTCACCGTCCAGGGATCCGCACCGAGATCCTGCCATGCTTGCCAAAAATGTCTGAGGCATCCCCCTACTAGGGGCTCCTGAAGGAGTAGGGGGCCTCTCTTCCTACCTCCTTCTGGAGGAGCGGCAAGATCTACCTCTCCTAGAGTTACCGTAGGAGGGTCTGTAGGCTGACTGAGGGCCTGCGGTGGTCCTACGGGTGGGCTGCTGCGAGGCTTGAAGCCAAGGAGCTGAAGGTGGTTCTCTTCGAGGCAGCAAGGGTGTGGCCTATGAGGAGTGAGGGACCTCCGTTGAGGCTCTTCTAAACGTGGACTTCCTCATAGGGGGGCCCTAGGATCTGTTTCTCTCACTTTCCTCACTTTCTCCATTGTATTTTCCACCAAATTGATGGGGAAAATGTCATTCCCCCACACGGAGGAATTCCTCGGCCTCCTCGCTTCTCTGTCCGGCAACTTCCGCACCAGTTTGCTCAGTACCGTATCCCTCTTCCTCAGGACCCAGTTCGTAGCCACCGACAGAGACTGGGATGATAAAAACTTAAAGGCCTTGCCTCCAGAACTAACAAGATCCCTCAGCATGGCCTGATTGTCTGGGAGGGAGAGGTCGTGGGATGCCTGAAACCCTACCAAAGCGCAAGACCACCAATCTAACCAGGAGGACACGTAGACCAGGTCCTGTGCCATGTCCTCCATCATAGAGGCTTCTGACGGGGAAAAGCACACGGGGGCAGTGGAGGCCCTGTCTTCCGAGGCTCCCTGGTTCAGCGCGGTCACCGCTGCTTCTACAAGCACGGGGACCACCGCGATGCCCTTCGAGAACGTAAAAACGTTTCTGGGATTTCAGGCCCGGAAGAAGCTTGGAGGAACTCTGGCTTCTGGGGGCCTCTGCCAGTCCTGCTAGGTACTCATCTATCTGCTCCATCCCTAACTTCACGTCTTGAGCGAGAGGGAGAGACAAAGAGGGCTTTTGTTGTACCGGGCTGTCGATCATCCTGGACAGTCCGGAGAGTACGGCCTTTGCAGCTGAGGGCTTGGGTTCATCCAAACGGTGATGTCTCCGAATTAGGGCCAGAACCTTACGGTAGGAGGAGATGTCGTCAGACGAGCACTCCCCTCCTTCAACCAGGTCTTCCGTCACCAGTTCCTCCGTACGGGGGTACGCCGTGACGGTGGGAAAGGCAACGCCCGACGAGCTTGCCAGTGGTATGGGCTGCCCCGTGGGGACGAAGGCATCCGTCATGGGAGTACCAACGCTCGACGAGCCTGCCAGTGGTATGGGCTGCCCCGTGGGGACGAAGGCATCCGTCATGGGAGTACCTTGTTCCACGGGGGGCTCCGTGGATGGGGGATCCATGCGGACCGACGGGCGCCCTTGGTGCTTAAGGAAGGCCTCAAAGGTGCCCGTGGTCGACGCTAAGCCTTCCTTCATACTCCTTATATCCTTCCTAAGGGAAGAAGGGGCGGAGGCTACCGTTGGGTTAGTCACTACACGGGGGTCCCGGTTCGACCCCTCTTGCCGGGCGGCTGGTCCGAAGGAGGAGATAGGAGGATGAGACACAGAAGGCGAGGCTCTAGGGAGCCACCCGGAAGCGGCCGCAGCTATGGTAAACCTAAACAGCTCGCTCCGGGGCACTGTGAAATTCACCCACTCCTTGGACTTGCTCCTCTTCGCTTTCTTTTTAGAGGACTTCGACCTTTTCTTACCATGCCTCGAGCGGGAATGAGACTTCTTCTTCTTGCGGGATTTCTCCCTCTTCCTCTTGCTAAGGTTCCTGTCCTCGTCCTCTGACGACGAAGAAGAAGAAGAGTCCAATGACAAATGACGATGACAAGGATGAGGACGAAGCTCTCCGACCGCCCGACACGTCCAAGACTGCGGGGGGAAATTCTCGTCGTTTCTCAGGTGTGGGAGGCTGCAGAAACACGGGGGGTAGCGTAGCCGAGGGAGCCGGAGGGGACCGCGCGAGCCCTTTACAGAGCCATTGCTCAACATCCTCTTCTCCTCTAACAGGAGACCTGAAGGGAGTCCTGGGGCCACCCACGTGGTGGGGTCCGAAGACGACGAACTACCTTTTTCCGTGTCTCCCTAAGCGGTTGACGCACCTGAAACACGCCACGAGGCAGGGGAAGTATCTACACTCGGCCTACCCCACATAGGATCTTCCGAGGAGACGGGACCTGCGGGCACCAGGCCCTCGCCTCCTACCCACACTTCCGCACTACACTCAGGCCCCACACATGCCTGCCCCACACTGGACACTTCCCCCACAGGAATATCAGACTCTTGGGGAAGGGCAATGGGCCTCTTCCCCGCAACGGACTTACCTCGTCCCCTACGCTGGGTAGGGGAAGAAGGACGGGCGCTACGGTCTGCCGAGACATCTGGCGAAACCACAGGCGAAGATATACTGGAGTCCTTAGGCGACTTCTTAGCTGCCTTCTTCTTCTTCGTCCCGAAGAGCACCCACTGGATCTCAGTCCAATTAGCACATTCCGGGCACGTAGAGGTAGGGGAACACGCTTTCCCCTTACACATGGAGCACAAGGAGTGGGGATCAACCTCAGGCTTGGAAAGGAAAGCCCCGCAAGACTTCCCAGCCACAGGCCCAGGGTAACGACGAGGATGCTCCATAACGCAAAGCTAACACACCAAGAGACACAAGGATGTAAAGGGAAAGTGAAAGGGAAACACGTGGGTAACACGCGGTAAGCACAAAGGGTCGCACAAGGTAAGAGAGAGCGCGGCGAGATGTTGATCACGTTGCGACCAGAAACTTACTGACAATTCGACCTGAGCTAGCACGCTGCCCGACCCCTGGTCGCCTCAGGGCATGTACCACATTGCCTGAGGTTGCCCCCGTAGAAAACGGGAAGAGGGTAAACTATACAAAAAGCTGGTCAGTTAGGTAGAGTTAACCAGTAACTCCTAAGAAGGTAGTTCTAGGTAAGTAACCGTGTTGGAACAAACAGTATTACCCTTGTTATTCTTGGATTGCATCCAGTCTCCCATCATCCTCAAAGCTCTTTTGGATGATCGAGACAGCACAATCTTTGTAAACAGACTCCTTCGACGCCTTCCCTAGCGTAAACTCTGAAGGCGGTGAATGAGGAGCAGCAGGCATAAAATAATTAGGAAACTCCAGTAAAAAACTGTCATAAGTTTCTTTAAGTCAACCGAAGGAAGAAGGATCTTAGGATCTTCTCCTATGAGAATTCCTCTAAAAGATAAGTAGGGAAAAGGAGATCGTCGATCCCTTCCTCCTACAAGTCTCTAACCGAGGTAGAGACTTCTTGTTTCCTAGGAGTCAACTCCTTAAGGTCCTGAATTCTGGCCAGACCTCAATGGGTCCAAGATCATTACTTACTTTTACTTACTTTTAGGGGTTTATTTCTCACCCTCCATCAGACACCAAGAGTCTTTCCAGTTAATATTTTTCCCTGTATTTTATCAGGTATAGCGCCTGGCGTAACGATGTTCCAACGCTAGACGCTCGCGGTCATTACGATCGGAACTAAGACGTTTGCAATCTCGACGTTCGGCTCGACTGGTGTAAGCACGACATCTGAGTCTTGATGCTCGACGTCACATCTAACTGCTTGACGTTCGGCGTCACGTCTAACTGCTTGATGCTCAGCGTCAAGTTTGACACCCGACGTTAAGTCCAAATGCTGGACGCTTGATGCCATGCAACTGCTTAATGCTCGGCGTCACATCTAACTGCTTGACACTCGACGTCAAGTCCAACTGCTAGACGCTAGACGCCATGCAACTGCTTGTCGCTCGGCACCACGAGACTCTTAAAACAGTGACGTTCGCGATTTAACCGCTCGCGATTAGACGCTCACGATTTAGACGCTCGGAACTATGCTTGACACTCGGCGTCACGTCCAACTGCTTGACGCTCGACGTTATGTCTAACTGCTTGACACTCGACGTCAAGTCCAATTGCTGGACGCTTGACGCCATGCAACTGCTTGACGCTCGACGCCACGTGACTCTCGGCACAATAACGCTCGTGATTAAGACGCTCGGAACTATGACGATCGCGTCTAGAACATTCGCTCATCCAACAACAGAAACAAAGAAGTTGCACTCAGTTCCAAACATTGTGTCAAACTCTTACAGCATCGATAGTAGCTTGCTGTCCAATGCTCTGACGCTCGCATTACGTGTCATGACTTCCAGCTACTCGACGCTTGGCGTGATATAGCCCATTCCTTAACCTCGGCGTCCTTCTTGACACTAGCGCTATGGTGTTAAGCATCTAAACACTCGGCGTCATGACGAGCAACTCTCTTCTTGTCTAGAAGGAAGGAAAAAACTCAAGACGCCAGCCCTGTCTGTGAGCCTAGGCAACCGACAGTGAAGATAACACTTTTACTTCGCCTTTCCCATGGCGAGGGCGAGCGTTCTGGGAAGCGTCAACAGGAACGCTCGAGGGGACGTCTGCTCAGGCGCTAACGCCTCTCGTTTCCTTTCGCCGATCGACGTTCCTTCTCCCAGGGGTTGGGGAGCTTGGAAGAAGTCTAAGGCTAGGATAACGACAGGGTCAAGCAGACGCACCCTCCACTGACTGAATAAAATCACTGCACTAATTTAGCACTGAAAAATGACAAATTCGGAGATAATTTGTATTTTTCCTAACC